>NC_035438.2:50056667-50356667 GCF_002127325.2 Helianthus annuus
AATTCACGAATCGCTGCCGCAATCAGGGTAATAACTCGATCGCTATTACGATTCAACGTCCGATCGATTATAACTATCCAACGATAGTCCAGGTGCTGCTCAATTGAGCTTGTACTTTGATTATTCGTCGTGATTTCGACTTGAATATTAGAGTGCTGTTCGAATTCGGACTATGCTCTGTTATTCGTTGTGAATCCGATTGAATTATCGAGTATTGCACTGATTAATCGTTGTGAAGATTTAATCTCGTGAATTGACGTAATTGCTGTATTAGTTACTAACCTGTGTGTGTGCATTGTGTTAAATTAGGTTTAATCAAGGATAATCAGTAGGCTTATATCTATTGCTCGTTAATCTGCAATGTGAGTCATTCTTCTTTTTAAATTGTTTTCTCACAGTTTGTGAGTAAGTATTACAATACCTCAAATTATTTTCAAGGTTATAATTACAGGGATTAAGTCTTTGTAATCACCAAATTACAGCTGGTATGTGGGGTATTGTGCACATTACTATTTTTATCACTCTATGTGAGTGAATATTACTCTATGTGAGTGATTATTACTCTGTGTGAGTTAACCGTCACTATTTGGGGCAACGGGACCCAATAGTGGTATGACCACAGTCACAGATCCGGTCGAGTGACAAATACCCATTCTTGATAATTGGTTGATAGAAACATTGTAATCGCTCTTAATACTGTGATTTATAACTAACGGGTCGTTTTAGAAATCAGAATGATTCACTCAGTATTTCCCCGCTGACAAAACCTTTTTCAAACATGTTTCAGGTGATCTGTGTGATCCAGGAAAAGTGCAGTAAAGCACTACAAGCTCAGAGAAGTGGCTCATTGTGAATAAATAAATAAAACATGTTTTGGAAAATAATGATTTCTGTGTGAAATCAACTGATTGTAAATGATGGGATTTTATCCCTAAAAACTTTGTGTAATATATTAAAACGAGCATATTTTCCGGTGAAAAGATCCTGTTGTAAAAAGACTTCCGCTGTCGCATAAATACCACGGGTACCACACTGAAATCTGCATCGCGGGCCCCGACTCCGTCCAGGGTGGGTCGGGGGCCGCGACATTTAGTAATTATGGCGGCCCAAAAAGACACTTGAAACGGGGCCGAGATGATTTAAGGATGACTACGGTCCAATTCTAACTACATGACATAATAGAAACTCAAATACACATTCAATCGCACCCAAAATCATTTACGTTTTACGTTTAACAACGTCAGGAGCGTTTAACTGATTCGCTGAAGCAAAGAACGTGTAAAGAAAAAAATAATGAAGAATCGGAATCACAAGACTGAAAGACATTAACCTTAAACGTTCGGGTTGTCACAGCCATAACTTTCAAAACAAGGTTTTTAAATAAGTATTGCAACATGTAAAACGAGCCATGAATCTGCCACTCATATAAAACCTATGTACTCGCCAGCATTTTTATGCTGACGTATTTTCACATGTGTTTCATGTACCATAGTTGATGATGTTTGAAGATGATACTTGTGTACGCTCACATAGGAATGGACGAGGCCTTGGTGACTTAACAACAATGAAAGTTTATTTGTTCCTGTTTTGTTTCTAATTCCAATGTAATGTAATACATTTAATTCAATTAAACGAAACTGTCTAATCCATGGTTGTGAAACAATGATTCTGTTACAACACTCCCCGACGTTTCCGCCACGTTTTGTTGTTTTACGTGGTTGGGGTGTGACATATAGCACCACTGATATCCACTAGTGAGTTGTTCTGACCACTGGTTCCATCAAAAGGTTATCAAGTGCTGAAGGAAGAAGACCCCAGTACCAAGAAAAAGGGGCATCAGTGGTTAATACTTGGAGTACACTCCCTGCATCAACCACTGATACAACCACTGTTAGTGGGAAATCAGATGATCCCATTAAGTTGGGTGATGGTTTAAAGTACCAGAAATTAACGGCCATAGTTGAAAAACTAGATACTTCTATTGCAGATATCAAAGAAATGTTGCATCAGTTGTTGAAAGTACAATCCACTAATGTTCCACCTCAAGCACCTGCTCCACCACAAGCATCTGCTGCAAATGAGATATGGAACTTCTTTCAACCTTTTCCAAACAGCAAAAGCAAATGGTTGATCAGCAACATGCCATACAAGTCCAAGTGTCACACCCCCAAAATCCACCCGCGGATGACACCCGCTTTGAGGGCGTGACTGACCAGGATCCAGCCACCAATTATACTAAGCATTGGTTAATATTAAAGTAATACTTACTAACCATAAGATTAGCAAATATCAAGTTCAGTGTTCAAAGTCTTAAGTTCAGAGTAAATGTAGCGGAAGCATAAACAAACAGTCTTAGGTAATGTTCATAAAGCAAGCATAATAAATGCCCAACACACGGGCAGACGACCACTACACATCCCAAGTAGCTGCTCCAGTCACTGGCCACCTGCAAAGCATGCAGTAAAGGGGTCAACAATAATGCTGAGTGAGTTCACTAATTGTCCAGTTTTAATTACCAAAAACTTGTTTCACCAGTTAATTTATCCGTTTATACATGCCATGGGGAGCTACCCCAAAAGTTTGCGACTAAACTGTTTTTCCAATACCGAACACTAGGTAACCGTTTGCGTTTCCGCAGGATGCCCCGATGTCAATGTTCTATCATCATTGACGGATGCCTGAGTACATTAGTTCACGACCGATCCCATACCATGGCACGGTGTGAGGCTGGTAAGACCTAAATAGCGCTATCAACTAATAACCCGTTCGCCTGGCACCGGCGACTAATCGGTATTATGTAGTAGGGACTTGAGTGATAGAGTTGCGTTTAGTGCCGTTAGTTGCATTCCGTATAAACAGTAATTAACTAAAAAGGGTTTCCCAATACAAGGGAAGATAAAGTAAGTTTGTTTCCCAATAACTAGGGAAGGAATGTAGACGGTATCCCCTTTACAAGGGGATAGGGTTGTTTCAGTCTCGTGTCCCAAACCACCGGGACGCATGCTTTTAAGTTGTGAACTCACCTTGGGTTGCTCGGTATGATACGTTACTTGGTTAAGCTCGTTGGTTACCACGTCCTAACATGGTTACCGAGTATGGGTCAAGTCGGGTACAAGCAAACACGTATAGCATGCACGTATACAAACAGTTAACAGGCAGAAATACAAACAGTAACATATATGCATACAGTAGCAGATCAAAATGAAGTCCAGTCAATAGAAGGCCCAACAGTTGAAGCCCAAAACAACAAGACAATCAGTCAAGGCCCAATAACATAAAACAGCCCAGTCGAAACTAAGGTGGTTGCGACTCGCAACCGAGGTTGCGACTCGCAACTGCGGTCTCGGTCCGTCACGTTTTGGTTACGACTCGTAACCGGAGATTGCGACTTGGCAGGTGTGGTTGCGACTCGCAACCAGGTTTGATGCGTGCTGATTGCGACTCGCAACTGGGAGGTTTCGGCTGGTCATGTGTGGTTTCGAGTAGCAACCAATGGTTGCGACTCGCAACCGTGATAACGTGCATGGCAATCCCTTCTAGAACCTGCAGTGTACGACCCAATGGAATTGCTATTTCATGTAAATATTGTACTATGCCACTAAACATGTTTCTTGGTCGGTTTTGTGCACATTTTAGATCAAAATCAGCAGATTCAAAACATTTTAGCAACATTCAAGCTGTTCATCATATATTCATCAATCATATTCAAATCTCATTCACAAACAACCCAAAATCCTATTTAAAACTCCTACCTATTTTCCGAACAAAATCATAAACAAGATTAAACCCAAATATGCATTTTAATAGCCACAATCATGGACATTAACTAACAATCAAGCCTAAATCTTAAAACATCATCGGATAGTAAAACCCATCAACTTAAACAATATGAAACATTTAACCAAAACCATAACAAACCACAAACCGATTATCATAACAACAAACATCATAAACATTCACAACAAACATCATCAAGTAGCCACCTTCCTTAGCATATTTATGAACATACGAGCCTAACATTCATACTAAAGTCTCTAATCACATCAACAAGCATAAAACCATATCAATCATCAACAATCATGAACATATAAACACTAACCGGTTACTCGGGGTTGAGAGAAAAGGGGTGTTCGGGTGGTCTCTTGGTTCGGCCGATCTTCCTTGTTGATCGCTCACTTGATCCGAGAGATATGAAAGAATGGGGAGATGATTTTGGTTGCTAGAAATTTAGGGTTTTAGGGTTTAGTGAAGAAGATGAGAGGAGAGTGTGAGAAGAGAGTGTGAAAAATGATTAAGGGAGGTGGGGTTGGGTTTATATAATGTACCGAGTTGGGCTAGGGGTTTCCGGGTTGGGTTTCTCGGCTACAAGGCCCAAACGGCCCAAGTGCTTCACTGTTCACTCGAGACCGTGGTCTCGAGTCGGGTCTCGGGTTTGGTTCACATATTTATAACACTTATATATATATGCATACACATAAGTAAATCGGCACATAACACATAATAACAATTAGTTTTTCATACATTTTTTTTTTTTTTTACTGTTAGTCGGTTACGTACACGTTTGTTACATCAAAAGGTTATCCGGAAAGATCCGAGGTGTCACATTATCCCCAAGTTTTAGGAATTTTCGTCCCGAAAGTTAAGGCAGCCACTGTCAAGCTAGTGTAAGTGAAAGCGTTTCAACGGGGTGTCACACCAAGAGCTGAGAAACATGCTGGAGTCCAGGTTTAGAAACACTCAAGCTGATACCAAGGCTATAAAGGCCCACATACTGAAAACCACTGGCACTGCTCCTCCCACAGTTCTCTTCATCGATCAACTGCCCCCAGATAATGCCAAAAAGGGGGAGAAAATTCAGGAGTGGAAGAAGAAGGGTATTGATGATGGTCTCTACATTGAACCAGAAAAGGATGCTATGACCAGAAACATTCCCTTGCCAGATGGTAGTAAAAAGGTTGATGTTACCCAAAATGCACTTGATGAAGCTGTAGCAAGTGTAAAAAGGGATAGTGCGGCAAAGCATATGTCAAGGTGGAATGAGGTGAAAAGAGCTTACATGGAGCTGAATGCGCAGGGTTGTTCTGAAATAGAGGATGTTCAAAATCCTTTGCCAAAAAGAAATCCCACTAGAAAAGTGAGGAAACCCAAATCCATACCATCCAGACCTACAAAGCATACTCCGAAACCACCATCCAAAAGCCCCCAACCTCAAACTTCCACCGAAACAGTTGTTATAACACCTTCTGTGTCAACAGTTGCTATCACTTCAATGGTTTTAACAACTGTCAGCCAAACACCTGCCATCACTTCAACACACACCACTACAACACACACCACTGCCACCACATTACCACCAAAATTCACCTCACCACCAAAAACAATCAATTCCTCATCACCACCTGTGAAAAAGCAGAAGACACCAGATGTTACAACATCTGCTATAATGACAACAGTGGTTAAGACACCAGTTGTTTCAACAACTGTTAGTCAATCACAACCACTGCCACCAAAATCACCATTACTGCTCCACCTAAAACATCATCAACCACTCCTCAACCAAAAAGGAGAAGGTTAATCTTGAAAGATGATGAAATTTCACCACCATCAACATCTTCAAAACCTCTAGCACTTGTCACAATTCCAAATCCCATTCCTCTCTCTTCAGCTCAAATTCAAAAGCCATTACCCCCTGCAGGTGTTCAATTTCCTCTGGAACTCATAGCAGTTAGGGAAGAAATTAAATCCTTCTATTATGAGGATGACCGTGCTAAAAGGAGTTTGCCATCAGTTGAAGGATATCCCAGGCCAAACAATATTGAAGAATATTTGAAAGTCAAGGCTATGCAAGCAGAGGATATCTCAAAAAGAAATACACAAGGGAAATCTGATAGAGAAATTCAGCAGAATTATCAGTTTCTACTTTCACAAGTCAGTGTTTTGGAGCAATTTGCTAAAAATGTATGTCAACAAATCTCAGAAAGGGCAGATGAGACCTTGAGAAAAGACTACATTGATAACATCATGACTTACAAGAAATACAAAGGAGAGAAATACATGTACAAAGACTGGACCATTCCTGAGCTTGAAAATAAATAAGGTCAAACATACTCCTCCTAAAAAATTCAAAAAGTCTGTATCTGACAAAGCCTTAGAGTTGAAGAGAATGAAAGAGGAGCTGATAGCAGCTGACTATGGGTCAAAGAATTCTGTGTCAAAGTGGGGAGAAGATAGGGTCAGGGCCACATACAAAAGGTTGGAGGAACTAAGAAAGAAAGATCCAAAAGTTCCCAAAAGCCTGACTACTCTAAAGCAGAGGTCTCAACAAGACCACCAAATCTGCAAGTCAAAAGAGCCACTGCTCCTGCTGGTGGTGCCATCTACAAAAGAAGGGATCAAAAACAGCTGGATACTGAATCAATTCAAGAGTTAATTGCTGGTGATGACCTTGTGAAAGAGGGCATAAAAAGAATGATTGAAGAAACTCTTGAGCTGAATCAACCTGCAAACACAGCTCAGACAATAATGAATAGGCCTGCATCACCAAAAACCTCTTCGAATAAAAATCTCCCAAGAAACCCACCAGACTCAAAGGTACTAAAGTGGAAAACTGACAAACAGACCCACATACTGACAGTGATTAACTCTAGAGGAGAAGTGAAGAAAATATCAAGGGAACAAGCTCTTGGCCTGAGTCTTGAAGATTTGCAGGATCTCCTTGATCTTCCACTTAGCAGGGATGAAGATGACATAGATGCCTTAGCCTTTGAACTTCAACTCAAAGGGCAAATAAGGGAACTGTTGATGAGGCAATAAAGATTTATCAATAATGAAGAGTTTTGGCATTATCTGTTCCATGGGGAGATTGTTGTGATTGAACCCTATCAGAGGAACAGATAATTAAAGCCAAAACTGGATCAGGGCAGTGGATCCAGAATAAGCAGATGTTATGCTTCAAATCTCTCCCCTTGAAAGTGATTTCAACATCTGCTGACCTCCAAACTACTGATCTTTACTAAACTGCTGATCTACAACTGCTGCCCAAGACAAAGGCTGATGATATACTAAAACTCTGTTGTTCAATCTACTGCCATGAGTCAAGCTCTGCTGATATGTAAAGTGCTGCTGGGTTCACATCAGTGGAAGGATGTAGCAGTAGTTTAGTTCACTTTATGAAATATATTGTAATAACAGTTGTTAGCATAGCAGTGTTTGTATAGGTCAGATGTTAGAGTTTATTAGAAGGTTAGATGTCTCTTTCATGGTGACGTCAGCTTAGACGCTTCAGTGGTTTGCTCGTGCCTATAAATAGAACAGTGCTCAGTACTGTTCTATTAGCTCTTCACCATCATCTTCCTGCACGAACAAATACTTCATCTTCCTGCACGAACAAATACTGTGAGCTCAGGCTGAGGGGGAGTTTGTTGCATACTTGCAAATTGTAATCGTTGTTGAAATTAAATTCAATCAATCGGCTCAATGTTAAACTTATATGTTAAAAGCAATTATCATGTTTGATTGTGAAAAGTTTGCTTCCATCTTAATTCCGCTGCACAACTCATTCATCTTCATCTTAATTCAAACGTAAAACACAATCAAAACCAAACTTAGATCCTAACAAAGACAAGCCCAAAAACCTTCTCTTCTACCCCTTACATTTGGGAGTGTAAGCCACATTATAAAGAGTTTTGCTTGAGTACAAGCAAAGATTCAAGTGTGGGGGTAATTTATGTGTGCAAAATGCAACATATAAATTACATCAAATAAGGCATAAAACTAACCCCTTTTTAGTACTAATGTTGGAAAAAGTGTGTTTTTGTCTTCCTTTTGTATTTTCAGGATTAAAAGAGCTTAAATTAACAAAAGAAGCAAAAATGCAACCAAATCTAACAATAATACAAGAAAAGGAATAAACGTGGCATGCCCGACCCCTCGACAGCGTCTTCCCAAGCAAAACCAAGAAATCAGAAGGCTGAACACGCCCCGTGCTCAATGAACACGGGGGCATGCCCAAGTGTCTGTAGAAAAGACAAAGTTGTAGAAGCATCTATCACCCAACATGGGGCATGCCCAGCGGACACGGGGCCGTGGTTAACGCTAAGATTCGTAGAATCTAAGCAAATCTTGATAGTACAGATACGCTTCTGCACACGGACACGGGGGCGTGGTCAACTAATGCGGACAAACTGCATTTAATGAAGAAAGAGAAGATGGGTGGACACGGGGCCGTGCCAAATGGACACGGGGCCGTGTCCGGGCTTCTGTGTAGGCTATAAATAGGGCTTCTGTGCCAAATGGACACGGGGCCGTGTCCGGGCTTCTATACAGATACCACCACCACAACACCATCATCCACCACCATCATCCATCATCCATCATAGAGTGTGTGTAGTAGTCTCGGGATCCAAGATTGATAGTAAGAGTTCTTGACAATCAAAGGCCATGTTTGCCTAAGTCTCTTACATCACATGGTGAAGACAAGCATTTAGTGTAATACTTTTTATTTTCAATCTTTTCGCACTTTTTATTTGGTTATGTATTAATGACTTTAATAACTAGTTTCTTATGTTGAAGGTGAAACTTCCTTATCATTTGTCCGTGGTGTCTTGGCGTTATTTTACTGTCTATATAAAATAAAAGATTTACACCATTCATATCTCCACGGTCTATATGGCGATATGTTGGCTACCTGGTTGGGGGTTAAGTGAATGGTTTGGTAAGCGTCTTGCTTTGTTCAGTGTATAGATCCTGTAAGGACCTGGGTCAAGCTTAGTAGGACCTCCTTCAATACCCACTCGTATTGGATGGCTTTTTTGTCTTTTTTATCTTCCTTTTTTTCCCAATTCGTGTGTCACAATACTGCCTCATTTTTGGCATCTAAAATTTTTTGGCGTTTAGCTAGATTCAATAACTACCTAGCGTTTTACTTGTCTTTTTAGATCTGTTTCGTCGAATTAATCGTTTTTGTGTCACATAGATAATATTTTGGCGTTTATGGCGTTCTCAAATTCATTAAAATTAATTAATAATTCTAACATCTTTGAGTTTTGTAGATTTTACCAAATTCATTATATAACTTTAATAAGTCAAACTTTACATTTTTTTGGCGTTTTGTAAATTTTACTAGTTGAATTACTACCATATATCTTATAAAGTTAAATTTTTGGCATACATGGCGTTCATAATAATTCATTATAATTCATTAATAATTCAAAAGATTACAATAAGACGAAATCATAACAAACTAATAATCATCTGTGTATGGGATTACATCAGAGATGTACCCTTCGCTTTGTTCGTCACTTTCTTGAGATTCATCATCATTATGTTGTGCATTGGTGTATAACGCCATTATCTCGTCTCGTATTTGCTGCAGCCTATACTTAAATATCATGAAAACCCTAGATCTTGCATCGTTTAAAGGTGCTAAATCACATAGTTGTTCAAGAAGATGTAGTCTCTTTGTCTTCAGCATTTCATCCATCGGCAATGAATATTCCACCTCGTGTTGATAAGTCACTTTAACCGTTCTTGCTTGTTCATCCAAACCCCAACTGCTAACTGCTGTTAGACCAGTATCGTCAATATCATCATCATCATCATCATCTTCACCTGCTGGATATTTTCTCTTCAATCTTCTTATTACCTTTCGAGTCCTTTCACAATCGTCGGCCATTGGAACCCCATGGGCCAACATATCCCTCTGAACAGCTTCATCCATACTAAGTATGGCCTTGATTGTCTTGACCTTCACCCTTCTTCTGTCAGAGAACTTTTTAGGACGAAACGTCTCCCACAGCTCTCAAACCTCCATGCAATACCTGAGCCATTTTTTTAAGTTGTATGGCGTTTTAGACAATGTGTGGCGTGTTATAGAATACGTGGAGTGTTAAGTTTTGTTCACCTGTTCTACTTATGTAATGATTTTTCCACCATGTAGGATGCAGTCCTATAACGTGACAGGTAATTATGGTGTTTTTGAAAAGATAAATAAATTCAAGTACCATGGAATGGCTTTTATATAATAAATGTTAGTAATAAAGTTCCCGTTATCTCAGCTTTACCGTTTGCAGTTACTATTTGTTAGGCTTCATTTATTAAGGCTGTAGCACGTCCTGTGACAACCCTCAAATTTACATGTATCTGTACAATTTATTTAATAATAATTTAAGTGCTTGATGACTGTGCTAAATTATTTAGCTGCTCTCTGATTACTGTGTTATACTTACATGTGCGTGTTAGCATACTAGTAGTATGCAGAAAACTTGACTAAATGGTCCTGAATATTTTCCTATGTGTTAGGAATAAATTGTGTTACAAAAATATATGAATAAGACGCCTAGCAGAATAATTAAACACTTTAACAGAACAATATCCGACCAAACAACCGGACATTACCCGGACACCAAATATTTGTCAAACACGTTATTTTATTATTCTTGACTAGTCATGATCCCCGTATACCATAACACCCACTGTTTTCCCTACTAACTAGTATATGGAATTATATACTTGCTATCTAACTAATACTTGCCACTTAGTTACAAACTTTGCAAATAGACCCCCCCCCCTAACCGATTCCAATCCCAAAGAGGACCCACAAATCATTTTTGCCATGCCTCACAATCTCATGCTAGATTTTATTTCCATTATTTATTGGATTTGTTACTTGTAGGATCCACCAAGATATGTGAACATATCTTATAATATCTTGGCCAAGATTATAACCATCATTCACAATTTTTCTTCTTCTCTCACATACATAAAGCTACGGCCAAACCCCCTAAATATCACCGTCAAATCTCACAAAGATTTCATTCATATTTTATATTGGATCTTGCTTGATTGCTTAAACAAAATATGGAGTAGGAAGATTTATAAGTATGGAGGCCTTGATCACAACATCATTTCATATCTTTCAACCTCACTCATCTCTCTCACTCAAACTCTCTCTCTCCTCTCGGCCCTCACTAGAACAGCCACCACCACCACTCTATCACCATCATCTTCATCCATTTCCAAGCTCCATTCATGTGTTAGAAGGTGCACAACGAAGCTTGGTGCTCTCGGAAGTTGAAGGACCTTCTCTATTCGCTATTAACCATCACTTTTCTGCACTCGAACTTCCCTAGCCTTGAGCTAGTGGTAAGAACTTAGATCCACTCATTCTTTATGTTATTTAAGTGGTTAATAGATGTTAGAATGATAAAAAGTTAAGAAACTTTAAAGCTCATGAACAAGTCTTGAACATAATGTGTTAAAGTGTGGATAAAGAGAAGTTATGTGTATAAATCATGTAGATCTTGTGTTGTTATGATTCTTGGTTGATGATTTGATGTTTTGCTGATTATTATTGATGTGTGATGTTGTTGGGGTCACTAAACATAATTAACGGGATCAACCGAACACAAACTAGTAAGCTAGAGACCAAAAACAGCAATCTGTCCATACTTTACAGCCAACTTCAGTTGGCTGTAAACAGGTCATAAACTCAACGAAAAACCGATATTTTGAATCTAAAATATTTCATTATGAAATACGGTTCTAATGGCACTGGAATCGTAATTTTTGGACTTCGTTTACTATTTTTAAAGTGTTAATTTGTAACAGCAACTTAAGCTGAATTTTGACAGCAATAAATGGGTGTTATACTTTCGGTCATAACCTGAGTTTTGTGATGAATCGGACCATGAAATTTATACAATAGATGACAACCGATGCATGTGTAATTACCCCACTGGAATTTCGTAAATCAGACACTCGATGAATTTTTAATAAATTGTTCCGTGGATTGTGGTCAGAAATTCATAAATCTGAGTTCAGTCCGGAATAGGATTTTTATAAAATATTGGTAGTGAACCGGACCCCGATATTTTTACACAGTAAAATATGGAACGTTTAAGACATCTTGTAAAAATTTGGGAATTTTTGGAATAATTTAACTATTTTATTAAAATGTCCGAAAACAGCCGGTTTTGAATGTAAATGCTGAATTGAGATAAGTTGTGACTTGCGTGTCTAAATGCCGAGTATGCTATCCGTGAATGATCTAACATGTTATATATGTTATGTGCATTATCGTATGTTTGATTTTGAGTGGGGAATGGATGGGAAACTTAGATGGGCATAAACCGTTAAAACGATGCATGTTGTGTGATAGATACGTGTAGGAACTTTATGTTCTATTTGAAAGCCACTAAATGACTAACTGGTAAATTATATTAGGACGTGATTGACCGACCTTGACTGTTAGCTATATTTGAGAATCTAACCGAGCAAACCGAGGTGAGTTCACACACTTTCTAAGGCATGGGATTCCCGGTGGTTTGGGAATGGGTTAAAGAATTAAAACGGAATCTACATACCCTACTTAGGTAGGATATGTACGGCTATCCTCCTCGAGTAGCATGCCAGTATTAATCCTGCGTATTCTCTTTGGGAGAACTACGTACGTTCGTCCTCCTTGTGTAGGACAACAACCTTAAACTTACTAGACAAAACTCTATCATAAGTCCCTCATTTATATCGACTTAATCGCCGAGGCCAATGGCGAGCGGGTCATTAGTTAATAGCGCTATTAGGTTTGACAAACCTCACACTGTGCCAGTCGAACGGGCGTGTACTAATGGACTATGGCAAACCATCAGTGATGATAGACACTGATGTAGGGCACAACTTACTTGCGTAGTAGTCGATATCATACGGTCTAGTGGTTCACATGGGGGAGCCCCCACTAATCATGAACAGGGTATGGGTAATAAAGAATGAACTGGTTAAACTTTCTTTCAACTACGGGGTAACCCCCATGGCAATTACGCCAACGAAAGACAAACCACGTTTTCGGAAAACAACTTAAAACTAAACAACCAAACGTGAACTCACTCAACTTTGTTGTTGACTCGTTGTTACATGCCTTACAGGTCGTTAAATGCTTGGAGCTTGCATATGGAGGCGTCGTTGTGGGATGCGAACTGATATGTCCCGTATTTAATAAATAAACTTTATGAACTTACTAAACCTATGTTTTGGACTTTAAACTTATGAACTATGGACTATGTTTTGAACTTATGTTTTATGCTTCCGCTGTTAAACTAAAATCGGTTTACTTCCTTTTGGTCACCAATCGTATTGTGTTTGGTTTTATTTACTTAATTATGTTGTTCGATATGATTGGTGGCTCGATCCTGGTCATGTCACCCCTCCAAGCGGTGATACTCCGCATGGTGGATTTTGGGGGTGTGACAGATTGGTATCAGAGCCATTGGTTATAGTGAACTTGGTTTTTAAAAGGGAAAATTTTTGATAAAAGCCAGACTATAACCAGTACAGTGCTCAACGATCCACAACGAAGCTACGCTCCACGTGCAAGACTCGACGCCATAAGTGGTATGATTTATGTTATATTGTCGGTTAGATAGTTCTCACTGTGCATTAGATAATGTGGTAGTTGCTATTTGAACCTTGTGTGCTTACTCTCTATTGTCGTCCCACACTTACGCACTTTGGCGACACTTTCCTCACTTACGTTGCTTCGTTATGAAGATCATGAACGGACGCGGAGGATGTATCAACCTAACTCAAGCCCAGCTGACGGCTTTGATCAACGAACGAGTTGCTGAGGCACTTGCAGTTGTTCCTGCAGGAGGTATAACCTGCCATATCAACCCATCTTAGGACGTTTAGATCCCACCTTCGTGAACCAACTCTTGTGCTTAACCTTGTCCTTTATTATCGCACCACAGGTCAACATGCCCAACCTCCCGTTCCTTCGATCAGGAACCGATATACCGAAACGCTAACAACCACACCGCGATTTCCACCAATCACAAGAGTACCCCCTCATTACCTTGTTGGGTAGTTAATTATCTTATTTTGATCTACACCCTCGTATACCCAACGTAGCAAGCGGATGCCTCCTAATGATGGGATAGTCTTTGGGACATTCGAGGACGGCGATACGGACTACTCAACTTACATACGGACACGACAAGCTACACATTTACCTCACCCCTTTTCCCCCTTACACTACAAGAGTCGCACTTTGATCCTACGATGGTTTATCATAATTATGTGAAATGTTTTCGCTAGCCTTTGTACCGACCTATGCTTAATGCAATGCCTAATTTCTACTATTGACATACACAGAACCATCATTCCTTTACCACAGTGACGCTAGACACTAATGCGAACTCACTCTAGATTAGAGGGTTTGGAAGGCTCGAATTTCTATCATTGGTGATCACTTATTGAAACCTTGAGTGTGATGGTGTGTTTATACTCTCTTGAACGCGTTTTCGCGTCCTTTCTTTGGAACCTCACGATTACACGAACGTATTTTTAAATTCATTCACACGACCTAAGGAAACTCCTCCAAACTTGATTGCTTACCGACTTGATAAATTGAAAACTCATCTAAGCTTGTGGATCTAGGTGAATTATTCCTCCTTCGCATGTGGGTGATACAAGGAACGACCCCAACGTTGTGATGGGTAAGTTTCTTCTGGATGATTTCTTTGTTACTGTTTTATTTGATTCGGGTGCCGATACTAGCTACGTGTCCTTAAAAGTTAGCCAAATGCTTAAGCGCACTCCAACACTTTTGGACACCAAGCACACGGTAGAAATAGCAAACGGTAAAAGTCTTGAAGCCACACACATAGTTAAGGGCTGTAACCTCGTCCTAGCTGGTCAGACCTTCTCCATCGATCTTATTCATATCGTTCTGGGTAGTTTCGACGTTGTCATTGGAATGGATTGGTTATCTCGACACCAAGCGGAGATTATTTGCAAGGAGAAAATCGTCCGTATCCCTCGTTCTGGTAAAGAATCGCTCGTGATTCGTGGCGACAAGAGTGGTGCTGTTGTAGGCATCATCTCTTTCCTTAAAGCCCAGAAGTGTTTACGAAAGGGCCACACCGCTATCCTAGCCCTCGTTACTGATGCATCCGCGGAAGAAAAGAAGATTGAAGACATTCCTATTGTACGCGACTTTCCCGAGGTATTTCCTGAGGAATTACCTGGCCTTCTGCCTCATCGACAAGTCGAGTTTCAAATCGATCTAGCTCCTGGAGCAGCACCAATAGCTCGTGCGCCTTATCGACTTGCTCCATCAGAACTCGAAGAACTGTCTACGCAACTACAAGAACTACTGGAAAAGGGTTTTATACGTCCTAGCTCTTCGCCCTGGGGAGCTCCAGTCTTGTTTGTGAAGAAGAAAGACGGTACCTTCAGGATGTGTATTGACTACCACGAACTCAACAAGGTGACCGTGAAGAATCGTTATCCTCTTCCACGCATTGATGACTTGTTCGACCAGTTGCAAGGGTCGAGCTTCTATTCTAAGATTGACCTAAGGTCAGGCTACCATCAGCTGAGAGTCCGAGAGGAGGACGTCTCCAAAACAGCATTCAGGACTCGTTACGGCCATTATGAGTTTCTAGTTATGCCTTTCGGATTGATGAATGCACCTGCAGTCTTCATGGACCTCATGAACTGAGTGTGCAAGCCTTACTTGGATAAATTTTTCATAGTCTTCATCGACGACATCCTGATCTATTCTAAGAGTCAGGAGGAACACGAGCAACACCTGAGGTTTATTCTGGAACTACTTCGTAAAGAGCAGCTGTATGCCAAGTTTTCGAAATGTGACTTCTGGCTTCGCGAAGTCCATTTTCTGGGCCATGTGGTAAACAAGGATGGGATTCATGTTGATCCATCCAAGGTTGACTCGATCAAGAACTGGCCTGCACCCCGTACACCAACAGAAATCCGCTAATTCTTGGGTTTGGCAGGATATTACAGAAGGTTTATCAAAGATTTCTCAAAGATTGCGCAACCTCTCACTTCACTGACTCAGAAAGGTGTCACTTATCGTTGGGGTGATGCACAGGAGTTCGCATTTCAGCACTTGAAAGATAGACTCTATAGCGCACCTATCCTCTCATTGCCTGAAGGCATAGATGATTTTGTGGTTTACTGCGATGCTTCCATCCAAGGACTTGGTTGCATGTTGATGCAACGTGACAAGGTCATTGCCTATGCATCACGCCAACTTAAAGTTCACGAAAGGAACTACACTACCCATGATCTGGAATTGGGAGCAGTTGTTTTCGCGCTTAAGATATGGAGACATTACCTGTACGGTACCAAGTGCACCATTTACACCGATCACAGGAGTCTCGAGCATATCTTCAAGCAAAAGGAACTGAATATGCAAAAACGCCGATGGGTTGAGCTCTTGAACGATTATGAATGCGCTATCAAGTATCATCCGGGCAAAGCCAATGTTGTGGCCGACGCCCTCAGCCGAAAGGATGCTATACCTAGGCGTGTACGTGCGTTGCAGCTTACCATCCAATCCAACCTTCCTGCTCAGATTCGCGATGCTCAGGTTGAAGCATTGAAAGCAGAGAACATCAGGGCTGAGTCCTTACGAGGATCGAGGCAACGACTAGAACAAAAAGAAAACGGCGCCTACTATGTTAACGGACGCATCTGGGTTCCACTTTATGGAGACTTACGTGAGCTTGTGATGGATGAAGCACATAAGTCTCGTCATTCAGTACATCCTGGTTCGGATAAGAGGTACCACGACCTAAAAACTACATACTGGTGGCCTGGTATGAAAGCCAGCATAGCGACCTACGTCAGTAAATGCTTGACTTGTGCCAGGGTCAAGGTCGAATACCAGAAACCATCAGGCCCACTCCAACAACCAGAGATACCTAAATGGAAATGGGAGAAAATTTCCATGGATTTCGTTACTGGCCTGCCCAGATCTCAACGCGGAAACGATACCATCTGGGTGATCGTAGATCGACTGACCAAGTCTGCACGTTTTCTGCCTATCAAAGAAACGGATAAGTTTTCTACTCTAGCAGACATCTACTTAAAAGAAGTGGTATCAAGGCACAGAGTGCCAAACTCCATCATTTCTGATCGTGACGCTCGTTTTACCTCTGAACTGTGGCAAGCTATGCATAAGTCTTTTGGCTCACGTTTAGATATGAGCACTGCTTATCATCCACAGACAGATGGGCAATCTAAACGCACCATCCAGACCCTTGAAGACATGCTTATGGCATGTGTAATCGATTTTGGCAATGGCTGGGAAAAGCATCTCCCGTTAGTGGAGTCTTAATATAACAACAGTTACCACACCAGCATCCAGGCCGCTCCGTTTGAGGCATTGTACAGACGTAAATGCCGATCACCTCTTTGTTGGGCAGAAGTTGGTGACAGTCAAATCACTGGCCCAGAACTCGTAGTAGATACAACCGAGAAGATTGCTCAGATACGACAGTGAATGGCGGCAGCTCGTGACCGTCAGATAAGCTATGCCGATAAGCGAAGAAAACCACTCGAGTTCCAGGTCGGGGATCGAGTGCTGCTCAAAGTCTCACCTTGGAAAGGTGTAATCCGGTTTGGCAAACGGGGCAAGCTCAACCCGCGTTACGTCGGACCGTTCGAGATCATTGAGAGAATTGGCAAAGTCGCTTACAGGCCGAACCTACCTGAAGAACTCAGTGGAGTTCACAACGTATTCCATGTGTCGAATCTAAAGAAGTGTTTGTCAGATGAGACCCTCATAGTTCCTCTCAAAGAGCTCACAATCGATAACAAGCTGCAATTCGTCGAGGAACCAATAGAGATTACGGGTCAAGACGTTAAGATTCTCAAGCACACCAGAATACCTCTGGTCCGAGTTCGTTGGAATGCTCGTCGTGGCCCAGAGTATACCTGGGAACGAGAAGACCAAATGAAACTCAAGTATCCCCAGCTGTTTAAGAAAAACGCAACCACTACTGAGGCTGAAGCTACTGCAGAATTTCGGGACGAAATTCCAAATCAACAGGGGGATGATGTGACACCCCAGGAAAAGCCAGTAAACACCACAACTTAACTAGCTTCCTCAGTAACCACGCGCTAAATTTCGGGACGAAATTATCTTAACAAGGGGAGAATGTGACAACCCTCAAATTTACATGTATCTGTACAATTTATTTAATAATAATTTAAGTGCTTGATGACTGTGCTAAATTATTTAGCTGCTCTCTGATTACTGTGTTATACTTACATGTGCGTGTTAGCATACTAGTAGTATGCAGAAAACTTGACTAAATGGTCTTGAATATTTTCCTATGTGTTAGGAATAAATTGTGTTACAAAAATATATGAATAAGACGCCTTGCGGAATAATTAAACACTTTAACAGAACAATATCCGACCAAACAACCGGACATTACCCAGACACCAAATATTTGTCAAACACGTTATTTTATTATTCTTGACTAGTCATGATCCCCGTATACCATAACACCCACTATTTTCCCTACTAACTAGTATATGGAATTATATACTTGTTATCTAACTAATACTTGCCACTTAGTTACAAACTTTGCAAATAGACCCCCCCCCTAACCGATTCCAATCCCAAAGAGGACCCACAAATCATTTTTGCCATGCCTCACAATCTCATGCTAGATTTTATTTCCATTGTTTATTGGATTTGTTACTTGTAGGATCCACCAAGATATGTGAACATATCTTATAATATCTTGGCCAAGATTATAACCATCATTCACAATTTTTCTTCTTCTCTCACATACATAAAGCTACGGCCAAACTCCCTAAATATCACCGTCAAATCTCACAAAGATTTCATTCATATTTTATATTGGATCTTGCTTGATTGCTTAAACAAAATATGGAGTAGGAAGATTTATAAGTATGGAGGCCTTGATCACAACATCATTTCATATCTTTCAACCTCACTCATCTCTCTCACTCAAACTCTCTCTCTCCTCTCGGCCCTCACTAGAACAGCCACCACCACCACTCTATCACCATCATCTTCATCCATTTCCAAGCTCCATTCATGTGTTAGAAGGTGCACAACGAAGCTTGGTGCTCTCGGAAGTTGAAGGACCTTCTCTATTCGCTATTAACCATCACTTTTCTGCACTCGAACTTCCCTAGCCTTGAGCTAGTGGTAAGAACTTAGATCCACTCATTCTTTATGTTATTTAAGTGGTTAATAGATGTTAGAATGATAAAAAGTTAAGAAACTTTAAAGCTCATGAACAAGTCTTGAACATAATGTGTTAAAGTGTGGATAAAGAGAAGTTATGTGTATAAATCATGTAGATCTTGTGTTGTTATGATTCTTGGTTGATGATTTGATGTTTTGCTGATTATTATTGATGTGTGATGTTGTTGGGGTCACTAAACATAATTAACGGGATCAACCGAACACAAACTAGTAAGCTAGAGACCAAAAACAGCAATCTGTCCATACTTTACAGCCAACTTCAGTTGGCTGTAAACAGGTTATAAACTCAACGAAAAACCGATATTTTGAATCTAAAATATTTCATTATGAAATACGGTTCTAATGGCTTTGGAATCGTAATTTTTGAACTTCGTTTACTATTTTTAAAGTGTTAATTTGTAACAGCAACTTAAGCTGAATTTTGACAGCAATAAATGGGTGTTATACTTTCGGTCATAACCTGAGTTTTGTGATGAATCGGACCATGAAATTTATACAATAGATGACAACCGATGCATGTGTAATTACCCCACTGGAATTTCATAAATCAGACACTCGATGAATTTTTAATAAATTGTTCCGTGGACTGTGGTCAGAAATTCATAAATCTGAGTTCAGTCCGGAATAGGATTTTTATAAAATATTGGTAGTGAACCGGACCCCGATATTTTTACACAGTAAAATATGGAACGTTTAAGACATCTTGTAAAAATTTGGGAATTTTTGGAATAATTTAACTATTTTATTAAAATGTCCGAAAACAGCCGGTTTTGAATGTAAATGCTGAATTGAGATAAGTTGTGACTTGCGTGTCTAAATGCCGAGTATGCTATCCGTGAATGATCTAACATGTTATATATGTTATGTGCATTATCGTATGTTTGATTTTGAGTGGGGAATGGATGGGAAACTTAGATGGGCATAAACCGTTAAAACGATGCATGTTGTGTGATAGATACGTGTAGGAACTTTGTGTTCTATTTGAAAGCCACTAAATGACTAACTGGTAAATTATATTAGGACGTGATTGTGGTTTTTCACTTGTGCGCACTTGTGAGAACTTATTGCTCCTGCGTACTTGTGATTTCTTATTCATGAGACCTTTTTTTCATGAGACTTTGTTTTCATAAGACCTTGTTTTCATAAGACCTTGTTTTCATAAGACCTTGTTTTCATAAGACCTTGTTTTCATGAGACCTTGTTTTTATTCATGAGAACTTATTCAGGAGACTTTGTCATGAGAACTTATTCATGAGACCTTGTTTTATTCCTGAGAACTTAGTCATGAGACCTTGTTTTTGTTTATGAGAACTTATTTTATTCATGAGACCTTGTCATGAGAACTTATTTGAGACCTTGGTTTTATTCTGAGAACTTAGGCATGAGACCTTGTTTTTGTTCATGAGAACGTATTCATTAGACCCTGTTTTTGTTCATGAGAATTTATTCACGAGTACTTGTTTTTGGTCTCGGCACTTGTTACATTTTCATAAATTAGTACTTATCACATAGAGTCTCTAATAGTATCACAACTTGTGTTTTTTATCAGTACTTGTGATATTTGTTAAAGTTTCATCACTAAGTATTCACAGTCTTTAAAACAAAGTCATAGTAAAGAGGGCAAACAATTTGAACACCGTTGTTCAAAGTATTCGACATAACAACGAAGTCGGAAGCAGTGATAAACCTCTCGTAGTGTTAAACGAGTTAGATTATCTGGAATGGAAGATACGATTTGAATGATACATCAAAGGGAAAGATTTAAAAGTGTGGTTTTGTATGACGCCAGGAATTGGAGGACAACATGCTCGAACTTTGACAATTACAGGTTATCTTGTTTTAACTGATGACGAAAGAAAGTATTACGAAAGCGAAGAAAAGGCAATGTCCTTGATTACCATGTCATTACCACAATCGATCTTACATACTTTCGGTAACAAAAACTCATCAAAGGAATTGTGTGACAGTTTGAGCGACAGATACGAAGGAAATGAGTCATTCAAGAAACGGAGACTTGAATGACTGAAAACTCAATTCTTAGTCTTTAAAGCTATGAAAGGTGAATCGTTAGATGATCTTGTAAACAAATTTTACCATTTGCTAAGTGAATTGATCGAAGTCAACCGGGATTGTATACGGAGTTCGAAAAGATGGAAAAATTTCTTAATTGTTTACCGAAACCATGGAATATGTATTCTTTCTTAATCCAAGAGAGTGCTCAATATAAAGAATTAACTCTTGATCAAGTAGTACAGAAGATGAAAAGTTACGCATGGAACTTAGATGACCCAGACTCTGATTTTGAGAAGCTACATGTTCCAGTTTCAGAAACTTCTCAAGGAGATCCGGCAAATCATAATGCCTTTGTCATTGGTAGTAATAGTGGAATTACCATGGTTGGAATCCCTATATCTTCTGGAACGTCATCGTCAAGTGCTAGGCCAAGAGAACCAAGCATGAATGTTCCTAAAATCGACTCGCATAGTCTTAAGCTCATAGAAGAAAATATGCCACTTCTTGCGTCATTCATGACGACATTCGAGAATGTTGCACTTGGTAAATTAGTTGAACCATTGACTCTCGATGAAGATCTTGATCAAATAGATCAAGATGAATTAGAAGAGCTTGATTTACAATTAAGTATGGCATTACTGGTAAGAAGAGCGAAGAAATTTCTTTAGCGAACGGGAAAGAGTTTCATTGGTGGTAACACAAAGACACGAATGGGAATTGACATGACCAAAGTAAAATGCTACAACAGTGGTATCTATGGTAATTATGCAAGAGAGTGTCAAAAACGAAGAGTAGAGAAGGAAGTAATGGTCAAGGAAGCTCAACAAGATCCAACAACAACAGTCCAGCCCCATCCAATACAACTTCTACCACTTCAACAACAACCTCATCTGATAACCTTACTCCTAATGCTAATAACGCTATGATTGTTCAACCCCTTCAAACTATTAATGAGCCACAGGATTGGGGGATAGTAATGGAAGAAACAGCTACTGCTATTGTTTCATAAGCGTTCATTACCGAGAACAGTGAAGAAGGGGTTGGAGATTTGTTTGAAGAGGCGAATGTGGAAGAGTTGACTATGGTGGCGGAAGCTCTAAGTGAGAATTTGGAAATGGAGAAAATCATTGAAGCTGAAGAAAACAAAAGAAAAGAGAATGAGGAAGAAGAAAGAAGAAATGAAAGTTGAAAAGAAAGATGAAAATGATCGTTTGGAATTCAAGATTGCAGCCGATGAAATGCAACGCTTTGCTGATAAAGAAATGACAAAGATGAAAGCAGGAAAAGTAGAAAGCTCGGATCAAGCTTTCATGGCTAACGTCGATGTACAATCTAAATCTGATGATAAAAGATGTCCTAGATGCGTACACTTTGTTGCTAAGTGTGACAGATACACACTCTATAATAGTAATTTGATTACGGACCTGGAGAAATCTAGAGAGTTAATTGCCGCGCTTTCGAGGGCCGACAAAGAACATAGAAGTTAGGTGCTTGCCTTGAAAAAGGACATCTCTGAATTTAAGAGACGACTTGCTCAAGAGACGATTAAGAATCAAGAGTTAAAAGCTGAACTTGAAACTTGTCAAAACACTGTTTTGGAAAAGAACCAATTAATTTTAGACAAAGATAACTTGATTCTTGATCTGCAGTGAAAACTTGAGCAGTTTGAAAGTTCATCAGATGTGATGAATTTTTGCATAAACAATCTTCGTCTCAAAGATTCAGAAGATGAGATGTTTGGTGTTGGTTACAAGAAGGTTCCACCTCCTATTAACCACAATTATACATCGACACCTTCGATTGATCGTGAAATTGCAAATTTCATTCCAACTGCTCCATTGACTGTTAATCCTTTAAGTGAGGAAGACTCTAAATCCGAGTCTGAATGTGAATCGGAATCAGAATCAGAACAAAAGAGTAAGGGTGGTGTTAAAGGAAAACGAAACTAACTTAAACAAAATCGAAAATTTGATAAACTCAAAGATTTTAGAAGCTTTAAATCATGTTCAAAATGTTCAAAAGCCGAAGCCTAAAAACAAAGGTACAAAGAATGTTAAAAAGGTTTCAAAAACCAATTTTGTGAAAGGTGAAAGCTTTAACAAAGAGGTGAAAGAATTGAAAAAGGCTCAAATTCTGAATTTGTGAAACAAAAGGCTAAAGGCTCAAACAAAGCATTCTCGTCCTCAAACAGTCAATGTGAGGATGATCAAAAGGAAAAGAATGAAAAGATTGATAAATGACGATGTTATAAATGTCGTTTAAAAGGACACTTAGCTGTAAATTATCCAAATGACAATGGAAAGAGTCGTGTTGATCCTGATCTTGATAAACCTTTTGTCACCAAACGACAAAATGAACCTAAAAGGAATGAAAAGAAAAGTGGTAAAACTCAAAAAGGAGAAAAACCTAAGGTTGTAAAGCAAGAAAGAAAACTTGTTTCTAAACCAAAGGTTAAAAATCAAAAGCAAAAGGATCAGGATACCGATTCATCAGATGATGATAGCTGTCGTGGTTCAGATCATGGATCGGAAAGTTCTTCAGCAAAATGTGAAACTCCTCAGAAAACCAATGCTCGACGACCAAATCATGTAACTTTCCAACCACAAGAACAAGATCAACATCCTGGAGGTTCTTACAACCACAATGTTAGACCTCATGCGCAAAATCGTTACATTGATAACCGAAATGTGTCACCCGCCAGATTTGTTGGTGCACTTACGTCTGCTGACTACGTCTTCCATCGAGTCTTGAAGTTGAACAGATCGGAAATGGCACGGAATCCTAGAAATGGTGAATTGTATAGGATCGCTTATGTATAAATGTTCTAGGTCCGCTTTTGTGTCAGTTTTGGTCAGGATCGCTCATAGGGCATGTAGTTAGTTCGCTTTTCTGTCATGTTGTAGGACCGCTTATACGTACATGTACGTATAAGCGAACCATGATGTTTATAAATAGGTCCTTATGAGCGATCAGAAACACATAATTGAAGGTGTTTGTTCCGGTATGCTGCCGAAGTGCTGTCAGATCTTGTAATCGCGTTCAATATCAATAATACAGCAAGTTTAAAGTGAATACAGCTTCAATAGCACCGAATTATTAGTTTCCGCCTCTTAATTCGGATACGAACTTCTCTGAACGACTCAAACAGGGCCGTGAACGATCCTACAATTGGTATCAGAGCTCAGGAGGAGGGGTTCTTGCCATTTTAGCTTCATTTCTTCTGATTTTCTACACTTTCTTCACGTTTTTCAAATTTTTTTACGGTAAAACCAGCTCAAAATCACACAGTGCACTCGGAATCATGAACTAACAAACCCTTGAAGTTTTCAGATCTAAAATCGACCTAGAAAGCTGATTTTTAGAGGGTTCGCTTTTACGTACTCGCATAAAAAGTGACGTCATCAATCAGGACCTCTCCAAATTACCTGTCTGGTTCGCTCCAAGGAACATTTTTGGGTTAGGTTCGCTTGAAAATTCAGCTTGGATCGCTTTTAGTGACAGTTTATGGTCCGCTCATTAGTCAACTCATCAGGATCGCTTATCCGGTAAATTGATTGGTTCGCTTTTCTGGCCCAATCAAGAGGTTCGCTCGAACGGTTTGTCTAGTTGGTCCGCTTATCTGGTCAAGTCTTCTGGTTTGCTTATCTGGACATTTCATCTGATCCACTTTTAAGACACTAATGGGTTCGCTTTTGGAACAATCCGATTATTTGAACAGCTTGTCAAAGTTAGGAAATTGTTGTGAATTTGTGAACAATTTGTAAACGATGGATACTGAATTTTATAACGCTTTTGCTACTCCAACCTCGATTACACAAAGTGCTTTGATTGAAAACGAAACCGGAACGTCTCAGAAACCACCGAAACTCATGGATATTAACGATTATAACGTGTGGTCTGAACGTTTTGGCAATTGGGTCGAAGCTTTTCATCTTGATGCGTGGGAACACACTGAAGAACCATATGTTAAACCCACAAAGAACGATGTTGTGAATGGTACTCCGCTAACACTTAGAGAGATGAGTACAGCTGATAAAAAGAAATATCGAGATGAGAAATTGATGGTGAGTTTACTTCAGCAAGCGATAAAAGAAGATATTTTGATACTGCTTCAACATGACGGAACTGCATATTCAATGTCGACAGAATTGGAAGCAAAGTTTACGGGAAGTGATGATATGTTAAAGAACAAAATGTCTCTCATGAAGAAAGAATTTGATTTGTTTCGGGGATTGAAAAATGAAAACACCAAGAAAATTATTGATAGATATTGTAATTTGGTTAGAAATATGACGAAACTTGGTATTAAGAAAGATACTGATGAATTAATTGAAAAACTTGCAGATGCGCTTCCATATGAAACATGGGGAACATTTTTGATGATGCTGAAGTCCAACAAAGCAGAATATAAAAAGATGAAGCTAGGAGACTTCATAAAGCATTTGGAAGCTCAAGAAATGGAGCAGAGAAAGATCGCTAGGATGAAGAACTACGATGGAGAACAGGATATCAGTTTGTACTACAAGCATGGTGTTACTGATTCAACAAAGTTTTCTCCTAAGATCGAAACTGCTTATAGTGCTAAAGATTCTCCTGAGAAGAAGGCATCTCAAGGATCAAGCAACAGCACAAGATTTTCATCTTTCGATCCTAACATCTCTGTAACAAAGAATGGTAGAAAACTTCAGTGTAACATTGTATTAAGCCTTGAAAATGATCAAGACTACACTGAAGAGATTGCTAAAAATCAAATGTCTTTGTTAGGGATGATTTTAGAGTCTTATAGTTGTTTTGTTGCAGGAAAGATCGGAAATCCAATGCTCACGAAAGAGGATTACGATCAAATTGATGCTGAGGAAATGGAATTGATGGACATTAAATGGTGTATGGCGAGTGTGATGAGACGTGCTGAAAAGTTTAAACAAATTACCGTTCGTGATGATTTTCGTGATGCAGATGTTTCAGCTTTAGGTTTTGATAAATCTAAAGTTACGTGTTTTCGTTGTAGGGAGAAAGGGCATTTCAAGCGGGAGTGCAAAAACCGTGAAGCTACCGGTGCCCAGAATCCTTTCGGAAACAACGACTATCACAAGAAGGCCATCTATCATCAAATCACACCACCAGCACAGCAGCAGGCACAAACAGCTCATGGGAGAGATATGGTTGATAAAAGAGCATGTTAATCCTTTAAGTGAGGAAGACTCTAAATCAGAGTCTGAATGTGAATCGGAATCAGAATCAGAACAAAAGAGTAAGGGTGGTGTTAAAGGAAAACGAAACTAACTTAAACAAAATCGAAAATTTGATAAACTCAAAGATTTAGAAGCTTTAAATCAAGTTCAAAATGTTTAAAAGCCGAAGCCTAAAAACAAAGGTAAAAAGAATGTTAAAAAGGTTTCAAAAACCAATTTTGTGAAAGGTGAAAGCTTTAACAAAGAGGTGAAAAAAGGCTCAAATTCTGAATTTGTGAAACAAAAGGCTAAAGGCTCAAACGAATCATTCTCGTCCTCAAACAGTCAATGTGAGGATGATCAAAAGGAAAAGAATGAAAAGATTGATAAATGACGATGTTATAAATGTCGTTTAAAAGGACACTTAGCTGTAAATTATCCAAATGACAATGGAAAGAGTCGTGTTGATCCTGATCTTGATAAACCTTTTGTCACCAAACGACAAAATGAACCTAAAAGGAATGAAAAGAAAAGTGGTAAAACTCAAAAAGGAGAAAAACCTAAGGTTGTAAAGCAAGAAAGAAAACTTGTTTCTAAACCAAAGGTTAAAAATCAAAAGCAAAAGGATCAGGATACCGATTCATCAGATGATGATAGCTGTCGTGGTTCAGATCATGGATCGGAAAGTTCTTCAGCAAAATGTGAAACTCCTCAGAAAACCAATGCTCGACGACCAAATCATGTAACTTTCCAACCACAAGAACAAGATCAACATCCTGGAGGTTCTTACAACCACAATGTTAGACCTCATGCGCAAAATCGTTACATTGATAACCGAAATGTGTCACCCGCCAGATTTGTTGGTGCACTTACGTCTGCTGACTACGTCTTCCATCGAGTCTTGAAGTTGAACAGATCGGAAATGGCACGGAATCCTAGAAATGGTGAATTGTATAGGATCGCTTATGTATACATGTTCTAGGTCCGCTTTTGTGTCAGTTTTGGTCAGGATCGCTCATAGGGCATGTAGTTGGTTCGCTTTTCTGTCATGTTGTAGGACCGCTTATACGTACATGTACGTATAAGCGAACCATGATGTTTATAAATAGGTCCTTATGAGCGATCAGAAACACATAGTTGAAGGTGTTTGTTCCAGTATGCTGCCGAAGTGCTGTCAGATCTTGTAATCGCGTTCAATATCAATAATACAGCAAGTTTAAAGTGAATACAGCTTCAATAGCACCGAATTATTAGTTTCCGCCTCTTAATTCGGATACGAACTTCTCTGAACGACTCAAACAGGGTCGTGAACGATCCTACAATTGGTATCAGAGCTCAGGAGGAGGAGTTCTTGCCATTTTAGCTGCATTTCTTCTAATTTTGTACACTTTCTTCACGTTTTTCAAAATTTTTTACGGTAAAACCAGCTCAAAATCACACAGTGCACTCGGAATCATGAACTAACAAACCCTTGAAGTTTTCAGATCTAAAATCGACCTAGAAAGCTGATTTTTAGAGGGTTCGCTTTTACGTACTCGCATAAAAAGTGACGTCATCAATCAGGACCGCTCCAAATTACCTGTCTGGTTCGCTCCAAGGAACATTTTTGGGTTAGGTTCGCTTGAAAATTCAGCTTGGATCGCTTTTAGTGACAGTTTATGGTCCGCTCATTAGTCAACTCATCAGGATCGCTTATCCGGTAAATTGATTGGTTCGCTTTTCTGACCCAATCAAGAGGTTCGCTCGAACGGTTTGTCTAGTTGGTCCGCTTATCTGGTCAAGTCTTCTGGTTCGCTTATCTGGACATTTCATCTGATCCGCTTTTAAGACACTAATGGGTTCGCCTTTGGAACAGTCCGCTTATTTGAACAGCTTGTCAAAGTTAGGAAATTGTTGTGAATTTGTGAACAATTTGTAAACGATGGATACTGAATTTTATAACGCTTTTGCTACTCCAACCTCGATTACACAAAGTGCTTTGATTGAAAACGAAACCGGAACGTCTCAGAAACCACCGAAACTCATGGATATTGATGATTATAACGTGTGGTCTGAACGTTTTGGCAATTGGGTCGAAGCTTATCATCTTGATGCGTGGGAACACACCGAAGAACCATATGTTAAACCCACAAAGAACGATGTTGTGAATGGTACTCCGCTAACACTTAGAGAGATGAGTACAACTGATAAAAAGAAATATCGAGATGAGAAATTGATGGAGAGTTTACTTCAGCAAGCGATAAAAGAAGATATTTTGATACTGCTTCAACATGACGGAACTGCATATTCAATGTCGACAGAATTGGAAGCAAAGTTTACGGGAAGTGATGATATGTTAAAGAACAAAATGTCTCTCATGAAGAAATAATTTGATTTGTTTCGGGGATTGAAAAATGAAAACACCAAGCAAATTATTGATAGATATTGTAATTTGGTTAGAAATATGACGAAACTTGGTATTAAGAAAGATACTGATGAATTAATTGAAAAACTTGCAGATGCGCTTCCATATGAAACATGGGGAACATTTTTGATGATGCTGAAGTCCCACAAAGCAGAATATAAAAAGATGAAGCTAGGAGACTTCATAAAGCATTTGGAAGCTCAAGAAATGGAGCAGAGAAAGATCGCTAGGATGAAGAACTACGATGGAGAACAGGATATCAGTTTGTACTACAAGCATGGTGTTACTGATTCAACAAAGTTTTCTCCTAAGATCGAAACTGCTTATAGTGTTAAAGATTCTCCTGAGAAGAAGGCATCTCAAGGATCAAGCAACAGCACAAGATTTTCATCTTTCGATCCTAACATCTCTGTAACAAAGAATGGTAGAAAACTTCAGTGTAACATTGTATTAAGCCTTGAAAATGATCAAGACTACACTGAAGAGATTGCTAAAAATCAAATGTCTTTGTTAGGGATGATTTTAGAGTCTTATAGTTGTTTTGTTGCAGGAAAGATCGGAAATCCAATGCTCACGAAAGAGGATTACGATCAAATTGATGCTGAGGAAATGGAATTGATGGACATTAAATGGTGTATGGCGACTGTGATGAGACGTGCTGAAAAGTTTAAACAAATTACCGGTCGTGATGATTTTCGTGATGCAGATGTTTCAGCTTTAGGTTTTGATAAATCTAAAGTTACGTGTTTTCGTTGTAGGGAGAAAGGGCATTTCAAGCGGGAGTGCAAAAACCGTGAAGCTACCGGTGCCCAGAATCCTTTCGGAAACAACGACTATCACAAGAAGGCCATCTATCATCAAATCACACCACCAGCACAGCAGCAGGCACAAACAGCTTATGGGAGAGATATGGTTGATAAAAGAGCATGTGTTGTTAGTCAGGGAAAATATGATAATTTTACCTGGGAAAAGTATCTTCCGAAAGACAGCAAAGTGTGTTTGGCTGAACAAGATGATGAGAAGTTGGTTGAAGGCTTTACTTGGGATGATTTTTGTCCAGATCAAAATCTTATGGCCAAAGAGATGCCCAAAAATACTTCTCATGCTTTCTTTGCTAATGCTTATGATTTGAAATGTGCAGAAAGGTGTAGAAAAGTCATGGAAGCTGCTGAAGAAAAACGAAGAAGGATCAGAGAAGAGGCAGAAGAGGAAGAGAGATTGAAGGAAGAAGCTAAAGCTGAAAAGTTGAGAAGAGCTGAATTTTTACAATCAAGAAGGACGGTGAAAGAGGTTCCTCAGTTTGAGATTAAAGTGGATGCTGAACCGGTCATGGTCCAAGAAAAGTGCATGAACTGTGATTCGCTGATTAAGCAGAACAATGAGCTGCTGCATAATATTCACAAGTTGAAAGAATCGTATGATACTATGAACAGAGAAATCAACAAATATACCGATTCTGATGGTGAACAAGCTGAAGCTATGAATACTTTGAAGATAGCTTATCTGAGACAACTTGATACGGCAAACTTTAACATAAAGAAATGTGCAGATCTCGAGCTTGAGTTGGCAACACAAAAGATAGAAACTGAGAAAATTAAGAAATTATTAGATAGTTACTCATGTTCTACTTTTGTGGTTGACAGGATTTATCCGGTGGTGAAAGATTTGAAGACATTCAAAGAAGAGCAGACATCGGATGAAGAAAAGTGTGTGTCAAATGTTGAAGAAAAGTTGAAAGCTTCTGGTAAGAAACCGAGTGTATCCTACAATAGATGTCCGCCCCTAGTCGAAAATGGATATTCACCTCGAAATCCAAATTCAGAAAGAGTCAATAAAGCGATCAATTTGAAATGGGAGTCTGGGTCGTCGGATAACTTGCCAGAAAATATTGATGTCACATATACATCATCAGACACTGATCATGAATCAAAGTTGATAAAAAGTATGGTCGATCAGGTGTTAGACACAAATGACAATGAGGAATCAAAACTGAAGTCAAAACCCGAGTCAAAGTCTGGGTCCAGTGTGTCAAAGCCAACAAATAAAAAGGACAAACGGGTTTATGATAAAGAATTTTTACTTTCAAAGTCTAATTCGAATGATGAATCGGTCAAAGTGGCATATACCTTGAAAGGTTCTGACAAATTATATTCTGACGAGAGTTTTCCAATAAGAAGTGTCAGACTTGAAATGATTCAAAAGGTTTTCAAAATAACAGAAATTAATATTTCTGAAATAAAAGATTTTAATCTTAATGGAAAACCTAAACGGTACACTTCAAGAGATCACCAGAGAATCAACAAGAAAATGGGTTACAATTGTGGTTATAGTTTCCAACAGAAACCAAACCATAATCGTAATTACAAAAAGAAAGGTCTTGGTTTTGTTCCACAGAAAAATTATAAAAATGAAAAAGTTTATAAACCTAAAACAATGTTTGTTGCAGGAAAAACAATAGAAGCTGAAAAAGAAAAATCATTCAGAAATCAGACGAATCAAGAATTCCTTGCTAAGAAACAAGAGGACATGAAGAAGAAGGAAGATCCGAAGAAGGTTGAAAAGAGATCTTGTTTTCAGTGTAAAGTTGTGGGTCATGTTGCGAAAGATTGTCCAAAGACATTTCGACCAAAACAAGAAGTCTCAAGAAAAATGAAACAAAAAATTGTTGAGAAGACTGAACTGTCAACCCGGAAGTTCACAGGCTTTGAGAATTCGACTTATGAAAAAGGAGAATCTTCAAAGAGTGCTTCCAAAAGAATAGACAATGCTACAAATCAGAAATGGGTTGTTAAAGGTTCAGGTAAAAAGTCTGGTAATGATCCTGATTCCATAAAATCAGAGGAGCCACATGTTGAGAAAGAGATTGTAAGAAAGGTTCCGAAAGTGGATGATGTGAATTTTCCACCACTAAGTGCTAAAAATTACAAATCTAAAATCGGAAAAGTTGAAATTTCAAATCAGTTTTATTCTGACAAGAAGAAAATTGATGTTGAAAAAACTTTTAATGGAAATGTAAAACGCATCTTTGGAAAAATGGTCAGTGGTAAGGCCCAAAGCATTAAAGATTTTTATGCTTCCAAAGGATGGGTTTACAAGTCGGTTGAAAGGAATGATGAAAACAATGAGGTTACACCCAAGGAAGGTCAGGCTTGGGTGGATATATTTTTTCAAGAATAAAATTCTGACTTGCCGGAGATCCCAAGATGGTATCGTTTGTGAGGTTTTTTGCAGGACTTGCCGGAACTCCCAAGTTTGTAAGCGAGGAGTAGGAATCGGCACTTTGAGAATTCAACCAAAAGATGGTAATTGGTTGAAAAACAGGTTTGAAAGTTTGTAGTTGTTATAAATGGTTCAATATGAGAACCAGTTGATCTTACAAGTGGTTAAATCAAGGTCATTGAATTGGACTTGATTTAATTATCATTCAGGAAATTGATAAAACAACGTGATGATTTGAACCCCAATTTTTACAAGTTATAAAAACAACTAAACTTATTTTCCGGAAAAACCATTCTGATTAAAACAAACTTAAGTGTTTTGAAATCATTATGGGAAAATAGTTTTGTTGTGAGGGGGAGTTCTGATAGTTTAAGTCTAACGGATGGAGAATTGAAGTGTTTTGAGATCAGTTGTCATGTTCTGTACAGTTTGTTTTCAATTTTCATTAGATGTATTTGAATTTTAGGGGGAGTAAGTATCTTTTTAGAAAATCCAAAAACATCAGAAAATTTGAAAAAAAGCAAAAACATGATAAAATTGAAAAATGAGTTTTGTTGCATGAAAGAGGAAATGATAGTACATCAGTGAACTATCACAGCACGCTAAAGAATTGTAAAGTCAATATGTGATAGACAATCTTACTGTGGATGCGTCAGTAGATTTTCGCACATTTAGTAAATTGAAACGAGATATAAACGTAAATCAAACTTACTTAATTTGTGGGTAACTATTCTTGGATATATGGGTAACCCCCGAAATCTTGCTTGAAAGGTCCCGTATTCTGAGATACTAGGTCTTTATGCTCAGTGATATCTGGGGTATTATTCCGGGACTTCTGCTGTATGGAAATACTGACCTAGTCCCCGAATAATACTTTCTGCAAAAAGCTTTGAAAAATAAGCTCGCCCTCAACAATCTGATTAAACAATAAAATTAATAGTCATTGCTGTTGTAAAAAGATCCTCTAAAGGGGACCCACCAAAAGTCGAGCCGTCATCTCTCTGCTGAACGGAAGTTCTGACCTGAGCTCTCCCGGTTTCGCATCTACCCCTTTACAGATATCATCTGTGGTATACTCACCTGTAAGATTGAATATTTGGGATCTGGATACGGGAGTATATTCAAGTGGAGCGATACACAATTAAGTTTAAGTCTTTAAAACATTAATATCGTATCTCGAATCAGTTGAAATTTGTGTGAAAATTTAGGTGGACATACATACTGACAATCTAGGTAAATTGTTTAGAACTTAATATGTAATCAAGCTTAACGGTGTTAGTGATATGTTTCATAACTGATATGATCCTCTTGCACAAACTCACAAAAACATTGTCTGTAAATATTTCATTTCTGCATTTACTTTCTTTCAGAAAATCCAAAAAGATTTTTGGTGTGTTTTAGCATAAATTTTGAAAAATCAAAAAGATTTTCGACAACTGGTGTTGAGATGCTGATTTTCGAAATTCAAAGTGCTAAACTTGAAGAACTGGTTTGGGGAGTGTTTGTGTGTAGATGGTAAAGTTGTTTTGATAAGAACCAGTAATAAATTCTTGAATGCAAAATCATTACTGTTTTGATTCAACATAGTTTCTCAATAGTTGAAAAGTTTTAATCTTTGAAGAAACTTATGGTTTGGTAGAGAATATGCAGGACTTGAGCTAGATATTGATTCTGAAAGAGAATGGAGCCAGGTATCAATCTGGAACCTGATGGGAGCCTGTTTATGATCTTAAAGAATGAAGATATGAATTCCAGACTACGATCCCAGCTGTGTGAGAGGGGGAGTCTGAAGACACCGTGTCAACATTCAAGAGAGAAGAGTTTGTTGATGATGAAAATAGAGAATGAGGATTCTTGAAACGACAGATATTTCAGAGGTAGATTGTCGACTGATGAAGATTGTAGAGTGACTTGTGCGAAGACTTTATGAAGACTCCGTCAACATCCGAGGGGGAGTCTGTTGGTGCACTTACGTCTGCTGACTACGTCTTCCATCGAGTCTTGAAGTTGAACAGATCGAAAATGGCACGGAATCCTAGAAATGGTGAATTGTATAGGATCGCTTATGTATACATGTTCTAGGTCCGCTTTTGTGTCAGTTTTGGTCAGGATCGCTCATAGGGCATGTAGTTGGTTCGCTTTTCTGTCATGTTGTAGGACCACTTATACGTACATGTACGTATAAGCGAACCATGATGTTTATAAATAGGTCCTTATGAGCGATCAGAAACACATAGTTGAAGGTGTTTGTTCCGGTATGCTACCGAAGTGCTGTCAGATCTTGTAATCGCGTTCAATATCAGTAATACAACAAGTTTAAAGTGAATACAGCTTCAATAGCACCGAATTTTTAGTTTCCGCCTCTTAATTCGGATACGAACTTCTCTGAACGACTCAAACAGGGCCGTGAACGATCCTACAAGATTTAATGGTCAAAGACAACATTTAGGATACCAACAATGACATGTGTTTCTTGATAACGAGCAAACACGGTTTGATAGAAGTTTTAGACCTCAGCATTGTTAAAACTTCGGATATCAATCGTTTTGGTGGAAATTCTGGGTACAATAACCGTTCTCAAACTCCGCACAATCCTTGATTTGCGGGTGGACATTCTAACAATTATCTAGGTGGAAATGTTAGAACAACAATGAAGATGGTTATTTCAACAAATTTTCATTTGCTGATGAATTTGGACGACCTAAGACTGTCACGGCTTGCGCTCCCCACTCTAACTAATTTCCTGTTTGTGAATGCAGGAATAGCTAAAGAGAGCTATCTATATTTGGTATATCGATAGTGGCCGTTCCAGACATAGGAAGGGGAACAAAGAATTGTTGCCAAATTTGAAACCTATTCGTGGTGGTTATGTTAACTTTGCGGGTGAAAAGGGTGGGTATATCATGGGTGAAGGTTCTGTGTCTAATGGCAAGATCACCTTGCACAGGGTGAATTTCGTTGAAGAATTGAAGAACAACTTGCTGTCAGTTTCTCAGATCTGTGATAACAGGTATTCAATGCATTTCACGGATAAGGCTTTCTTCGTTCTAAAGCCGGGATTTGTAGTTCCTGAAGATTGGGTTGTGATGAGAGCTCCAAGAGTGAACAACACCTATGTCATGGACATGCGTCCAGTTGTGAACTTCTCTGGTATGGCAACGTGTTTGTTATCAAAAGCAACAGAAGATCAATCTTTCCTATGGAATTGAAGGATGGGACACGTGCATCTACGCAAAATGAATCACTTGATTAAGAACAACTTTTTTGGACCGTGTTCCGACCCTAAACAGTCAGTTGAGACAGTTCATCTTCACGTATAAAGGTGGACTCAATATATGTGAAGTTATACAGCTTTTCCTTTCCAATTCCCTTTGTTTTATTGCTTTCTGAAATCAATTTGACAGAGTTTCATTCCACAAGCACACACATACGTCCGCTCGAATGAACACTAACATCAGGTATTTATAGAGGTTAATGGTTCGCTCCAATAAGTGACATGTCGTATAAGCGAACCATACACTTTGACTAATAAGCGAACCTGCCCTGATGTCCTATAAGCGAACCTATCATATACCCTATGAGCGGACCTACTAACTAATATACATAAAAGCGAACCTACTTCTTAAAATGCATACTTTGACAATCTAGACTCTCTGTTGACCTATCTTGACCTAAGACGTAATGCAGACGTAGTCAACAGACATTCCATGCATCAATAGACTCCCCCTTGGATGTTGACGTAGTCTTTAGCTCCTGAGTCTTCGGTCTCGGTCTTTTCTCCAACTCTGTCTTCTCTTCATAATCACTTTATCTTCACAGGTTTCAGAATCACCACCTGACTCCATCTTCAGACTTCCCTTTAGCTGTTGATCTAGACTCCCCCTTTCACAGACTCCCCCTCTCAGTATGCTGGGATCTGAGGTCTTGTTCTGGTTCAAGCTTTGACAATTTGCCTCCGTTGGGAATAATGAAGTCCAAACCTGTTACTCTACCAATAACATTAGAATTTATCTTTTCAAACAATAAAACTAAAATTCAATCAGCTTTAAAACATCCACTCAAGTATTCAAGTTCAAATTAATGATCCTGATTACTTGATTAATCTACCAAGTTCAATTTAATGACCCTGGTTGATCTTTTGACGAATCAAACTGATTTTGTAAAAACATTTTCAACTTTTCTGAAAATAACAAGTATCAAGTTAATGAACTTGTTTTTGACTTTGAAACAATCAAACTTCCAACAAAGTAAGCTCTCCTCATTCTTCATCTCAGAATCTCCTGCATCTGCTTCAGTCTCTGAGAATCCAACAATCAACTCTCTACTTCGGTTTGTCAAAAATAAAGCAGAAATGTAAAATCTTTTTGGATTTTTTAAGTGATCTAAACTAAGAAAATGAAGTACAGAAAACTTAAATTGCAGAAAGTTAACTATTTACAAACTTATTTTTGGTGAGCGTGTCAGGGAATCATATCAGCTTTATAGACAAATCACAAGTACCGTTAAGCTATATTACATACTCAGACTTAAACAATTCCCCTCGATTGTCAATATACTGATCCATCTTAAATTCTCACACAAATTTCAATCTATTCAGGATACGAATTAAGTGTCTTAAGAACTTAGTTCAATTCATGTGTCACACCTCTTGAATATACTCTCGTATCCAGAATCCCAGATATTCAGTCTTACAGGTGAGTATACCACATATGATATCTGTAAGGGGTTAGGTGCGAAACCGTGAGAGCTCAGGTCAGAACTTTCGTTCAGCAGAGAGATGACGGCTCGGCTTTTGGTGTGTCCCCTTTAGAGGATCTTTTAGTTACAACAGCAGCGACTATCAATTTTATTGTTTCATCAGCTTGCTGAGGGCGATGCTATGTTTCAAGCATTTTGCAAAAAGTATTATTCGGGGACTAGGTCAGTACTTCCATACAGCAGAAGTCCCGGAATACTACCCCAGATATCACTGAGTATAAAGACCTAGTATCTCAGAATATGGGACCTTTCAAACGAGATTTCAGGGGTTACCTACATATCCAAGTAGTGTTCCCCACGAATTTCACAAGTTTGAAATTTTAGGTTTATATCCCGAATAAATTTACCAAATGTATGAAAACCTATCGACACATCATTAGTGAGACTGTTTAACTCATTTAAACTTTACAAATCTTTAGCATACTGTAATTGTGTAGCTGATGTACTATGATTTTCCCTATATACACCAGCTCTTTTTCAATTTTATCATGTTTTTGTATTTTTCAATTTTTTACTGTTTTTGTATTTTCTGAAAATAAACTATGTACAACTATCTCCCCCTAAAGACCAAAACACGTAAAAAATCGACAAACCATCGCAGATTGTTTCTCGTCTTCATCCGCAACAGTACTCTCATCAACGCTCACAATTCCATCCGACACCGAAAGCAATTTCATACCATTAAATTTTAACAAATATTGAAACCGATTTTTATCAAAAGCTTTGGTATGCAAATCAGCTTTTTGTTCGTCAGTGTGGATTTTCTCAATTCGTATCAACTTTTTCTCGAAACAATCGCGAATAAAGTGATGACGAATTTCTATATGTTTAGTTTTAGCGTGATGTACTGGATTTTTAGTAATGTTAATTGCGGCCTCATTATCAACAAACAGAGGTGTGTTAAGAAACTGCAAACCATAGTCGCGCATCTGTTGCTGTATCCACATGATCTGAGAGCAGCAACTGCTAGTAGAAACGTACTCCGCTTCACATGTAGATAGCGCCACAGATGTTTGTTTCTTACACTGCCAGGTAACCAATCTAGGACCAAAGAACTGGCATCCTGCAGTTGTTGATTTTGTGTTGACTTTGCAGCTTCCGAAATCCGAATCGGAATACCCTTCGAGCGTAAATTCTCCTTTTCTAGGATACCATAACCCCAATGACGGAGTACCTTTCAGGTAACGTAATATCCTCTTGACAATAATCATGTGCGATGCTATCGGGTTAGACTGAAATCTTGATGCGAGGCACGTTGGGTACATGATGTCAGGACGTGAAGCAGTTAAGTACATCAAAGAACCTATCATGGAACGGTAAAACGTTTCATCAGCCCTGTCTCCGGTGAGATCTGGGTGAATCCCATGATTAGTCGCAAGTGGGTAGCAGCTGGAGTAGAACTTGACATTCCAAATTTCTCTAGAATATCATGCACATACTTCGTCTGGTGAATGAAAACTCCCTCAGGTAGTTGCTCAACTTGTAGACCCAGAAAGAATTTCATTTCCCCCATTGATGACATTTCAAATTTCTGCTTCATCACCTGTTCGAAATCTTTGCACAATTTCTCATTTGTTGACCCAAAAATTATATCGTCCACATAAATTTTTACTATCAGAAGATGACCATTAACGACTTTAGTGAAGAGAGTGGCATCCACTTTTCCACGTATGAACTGGTTAGCGAGTAGGTGTTGAGACAAAGTCTCGTACCAGGCTCTCGGTGCCTGATGTAGACCATACAACGCTTTGTCCAGCAGATAAACTTTGTTCTTGTGGATTGGGTCAGTAAAGCCTAGCGGCTGACCAACATAAACCTCCTCTTTGACCTTCCCATAAAGAAACGCCGATTTAACATCCAGCTGATATACTTTGAAATTCTTCCAAGACGCAAATGCTAGGAAAATTCTGATTGCCTCTAGTCGTGCTACAGGAGCATAGACTTCTGTAAAATCAATCCCCTCCTGTTGACTAAAGCCCTGAACAACGAGTCGAGCTTTGTTCCTTACAACCACTCATCTGTCGTCTCTCTTACACTTGAATACCCATTGTGTATTGATTTTCCTTTGACCATCCGGCAAATCCACTAACTTCCACACACCCAACTTTTCAAACTGACTTAACTCTTCTTGCATCGCTATGACCCAAGAGTCTTCAGTAAGCGCCTCTTTGTAAGTTCTCGGTTCGATCTGAGAGATAAAACAACTTAATGAAAATTCAGTTAGTAAAGGTGCTACTGTAGAATAAAAACATGTTAATCCCTGGTCTATTTGACGTCTTGTACGAACGCCTGAATGCAATTCCCCTATGATCAACTCCTCTGGATGATAAGAAAGAGTTCGCGGCATCACTTCGCTTGGAACATCTACATTTCCCTCCAGATTAGTAACATTCTGCTCTGCATCTTGTTCACCAACTTGGTTTGTTTGACTTGATAACTGGATCTGCTCCCCCTCAAGATCTGAATCACCATGGTCAAATACTGGCATGTTATCAGCTTCTTGATCATCATTCACCTCTGACTGATTACCAGGAGCAACTTCATCATCATGTTCACCAGCATTGCTAGGACCTGCTTCATCATCATTTGAAGTTTCCCGAGGTCTTCCAGAATACTCCGCTGGGAACCTGAGCTGCGACTCACACTCTCGCAAAATATCCAGCTCATCAAAGAAATCCTCTTCTTCCTCTGATTCTTCTCTTATGTCAAACGAATCCCAAAGTTTGTCATAATGATAACGCCATGAATCACCAGGATTCTGTGGCGGCATAGTGTAATCTTGACATTCAACATTTGCAGCTTCAATAATCCGCTTTTCACTTGGAACGAAGACACGTCGTGTAGGACTTGATTAGCCAACAAAGATACCCTCAATGCTCTTCGGACCAAACTTTCCATTAGGCTCTATCACCGTACAGGGAGACCCAAACGGTTCTAGATACTTCAAATTCGGTTTGCGGTTATTGATTAGCGCAAAACACGTCTTGTTGAACTTCTTGATAGTAAGAACTCTGTTGAGAGTATAACATGCAGCAGAAACAGCTTCAACCCAGAAAATAATTGGTAATTTAGAGTCTGCAAGCATCATTCTGGCTGTCTCGATTAGCGTTCGGTTTTTGCGTTCTGCTACTCCATTCTGTTGCGGAGTGTACGGAGCACTAAACTCATGTAGTATACCTCTTTCATCACAAAATTCTTCCATCTTACTGTTTTTGAATTCAGTACCATTATCACTTCGAATTTTACAGATATGCCTCTGGTACAGATTCTCAATTCTTTTAAACAATGCCATCAAGCTGTCAAACGTTTCGTCTTTTGATTTCAAGAATGAAACCCACAAAAATCTGGAATAATCATCAGTCACGACCAAACAGTAGTAATCTCCTGTTATACTCTTGACATTCACTGGACCGAACAAATCCATGTGAAGTCTTTCCAAAGGTCTCGAAACTGAATTGACTTGCTTTGTAGAGTGTGATTTTTTCTTCTGTTTGCCTTTGACACAACTTATGCACTCCCCTTCCAGATGAAAACCTTTGACATGCACTCCTGTGACCAAATCGTTATGCACCAAGTGATTCATCTTCCTTAGGTGAATATGCCCCATCTTTCGGTGCCATAATCTTGATTCTTTCTCAGTTGCTCTGGACACAAAACAATGAGCCTGACCCGTGGTTGTAGTAGCTACGCTCATGTCCAACATGTACAGATCATTGACTCTTGGTGACCTCATGATGATCCATTCCTCAGGTATCACAAATCCCGGTTTCAAGATCAAACATTCTTTGTCAGTGAAATGAGTAGTATACATCCTGTCACTGATCTGGGAGATACTCAGCAGGTTGTTCTCCAGCTCAGCGATGTAGTTAACTCTCTCAAATGTGACGATGCCATTCGATAACGTTCCTTCACCTATGATCTTTCCTCCTTGATTACCCGCAAAACCCACGTAACCACCGTTAATGTTTTTCACATCATACAGCAACGCAGTCTTCCCCGTCATATGTCTTGACGCTCCACTATCCATGATCCATCTGGATACAAGTTTTGGAAGATCCTGCACATAACAAATCATCACTTAAACAACTTCAAGAAAGATGCCAATTCATGCTTCGCGATCTAGGAAGCTCCGGCAATTCAAACTATTTAGTCAAACATGGTGTCCACCCAGGCCTCATTAGCCTTAGATGTAACCTTGACTCTTGCAATTTGAATTTTGAAATTTTCAGCCTTGAGAGCTGGAAAATTTGCATCATAATCAACCATAATTGACTCTTCAGCCTTTTTCACCTCAGAAGTTGAAACTTTCTTCTCAAATTTTGGTTTCCAAACTTGTTGAGATACTGCAACCCTTTTGTAAAATTTATCATTTTGAGTTACCAACTTCTTTACGGGTTCATTTTCACTTTGATGTTGTTAATTTTAACACTCTTCTTTTCAACAACCCCTTTCTCAACAACCATCGGTGCTTTACCCTTCACATCAACCTTCTTCTGTTGAACCTTCACAGCTTCAGGCTTAGGCTTCACATATGAACACTTTCGTGCAATGTGACCAACTTGATTACATCGAAAACAAGTACGAGTATCAGCTACCCGACACGTGCCTTCAGACTGAGACTGAGAAGCTCTGCGCTCAAAGAACTCTTTGTTTGATTTTGAAAAAATTTCTTTTTCTTCATCAGCAAGTGAACTCGAACTGTTCACAAGCTTTTTCTTCTCGACAAACCTCTTGTTTGGAACATTTCTTTTCTGATACGATTTACCCCCCTGATAACCACCCGACCAGTTGTTTCTATTGTTATTGTAAAAACGCGGTGGATTAACAGATTTTTTGTTGTAAACCTTTTCTTTCTCAGACTTCATTTTACCTTTCTTTTGACACAGATTATTCACAGCTGACAACTCAACTTCGACCAGTTTGAAAACATTTGTCAACTTGTTCATGTTGACATTCTCAATCGGAAACTCTGAATCCAAAAACAACTTATCTGAACCCATCATCTTGTACATGACAAGGTTTGATTCTTCATTTAAGTTGTTCTTGGACTTTTATTTCGGAATGTATTTGTCCAAGAAACACCCATCCTCCTCAGAAGTGTCACTTTCCGGTTTTAGCACTTTTTCAACAACACCTTTTACAATATCATTTTGGACACTATCGTCATTGGAAGACATGAACGTGACATCAATGTTCTCAGGAAGTTTAACTTCACTTTCTTCCTCAAGTTCAACCAAACTAGATTGCTTTTTCGTGTAGTTATCCAAAATCGGCGGTGGAACTTTGTGAAAACCTACACCAGTTCCATCAGAAAACACATCTTCTCCAGCTTTGTTTTTCCCTATGGGTTTGGGAACAATGTGCTGCAACACAAAGCTTGCGGAGCTATAGCTGTTTAACTTCAACTGGATTCGTTCGTTCTCAATTACAGCTTCTTGAACCTTAAGTTTCAATTTAGCAATTTCATCCAGTTGTTTATTTATTGATTCTTCTTTTATTTTTAGCACAACTCTCATATGTTCATTTTCTTTAAAAGTTTTACCATTTCGATCATCACTATCTTTCACAATACTTTTAAGTTTTTCAAACTTTTCGAAAATCTGACGGTTTTCAAGAATTAACTTTTCATTTTCATGTTTAACCTTTTCATGTTCAATTTTATCAGTTTCAATTTGAGCCGTTAATTCTTTAATCCGTTCAGTTGAAGCTTTTACAGTTTTGTCACGACCAAGAATCTGATCCTCAACGCTTCTGACTTTAGCTGTTAGATTTTTAATTTTCTCACCATTGAGGTATGTGACAGTGCTACAAAAATTGCATTCTTTATTGCAATTTTTGCAATCAGCATTTCCTTCAAACTTTTTACCTGACGCATTTGTCGATGATTTTGGACAGACCTGGCCTTTTGACTCAGACATGGAATTAGAGTCTACCTCAAGTGCTTTCACAGCCATCACTTTGTCAGCCATTTTTCCCAGGTTCTCAGCCGTCAACTCCTGCGTAGTATCGATCATGTCGGTATCAATATGCTTTGTTTTCTCGATCTCTTCTATTTCTTTCTTCTCTTTCTCTCATTTCTCCTTTCTCTCTTTTTCTTTTTCTTCTTCTATCATCTTCTCAGTTGGAGTTCCCCACCATTTATGCTGCCAATACTCATCATCTACTTTTATCTCCTTGATGATGGCTTCCATATCAAACGTGTTATCATCAATCGCAATATTTCCATACTCATCAAGATAGCACTCCCTGTCTGGATCCCATCTTCTCGCTCTCCTAGCTTCCAGATAGATACTAGAGATTCTAAGAATTCTGTTTTCAGCAATCATTTTCTGATAACAATACTTCTGCTCTTCAGTACGGTCATCTTTCCACGGAATGGGCTCATCATTACTTGCCATGAATACGTAACCAACCGCATCTTCTTCCGGTAGAACTTCTTTACTCCAATCGTACCCCTCATCATCGTAAATCACAGCAAAAGCCATCGATTTGTCTCTGTTGTCTTCCGACTGCTTCAATCTAGGCGGCTCAGATTTATTCTGATGATATATTGCCTTCTTGTAGTAATCGTCTCTAAAGGGATTCTCTGACTCATCAGCGTACACGTTTCTACATTCACGCTTGAAGTGACCCTTCTGCTTACACTTTAAGCACGTCACTTTGGATTTGTCGAACCCCAACTTTGTAGACGGACCACCGATCGTCTTTCTCCCAGTAATTTCCATAAACCGCTGAGCACGTCGAACAGCACTTGCCATCGCCCAACGAATGTCTATCAGCTCCATTTCTTCGGGATCTATCTGATCATAATCTTCTTTCGTCATATTTGTATTCCCGATCTTACCAGCCACCAACCCTTCATATGATTCCAACACCGACGCCAAGAAGACCATCTGTTGTTTAGCCGACTCTTCGTCAAAATTCTGAGCATTCTTCAAATCTATTGTGATGTTGCATGAAAACTTTGCATCAGAATGATTTGCAGAAGATGAAGATCCACTGTGATAACCACTGTGACTTCCACTACTTGGACTGCTTTGACTTTCTTTACTTGCTGAAGAAACATTCTCAGCAGAAAATGCAGTCTTTGGAGAGTTTGCTTTTGGCATCATGCTTTTCGGGTAATAAAGATCCAAATTCTGCTGGTAAGATGAGTGATTGACTTTGTACGTTTTCTTCAGTTCTGTCACACCCCGACCACGTAAAACAACAAAACGTGGCGGAAACGTCGGGGAGTGTTGTAACAGAATCATTCTTTCATAACCATGGATTAAACAAATTTCATTTTATTGAATTAAATGAGTTACAATGTCTTAACAATAAAGAAACATAACAAAAATTAACTAGTCTTGCATCTTTTAATGTCACCAAGGTCTCGTCCAATCCTATGTGAGCATGCATCAATATCATCATCAAATATCATCAACTATTGTACCTGAAACACATGTGAAAATACATCAGCATAAAAATGCCGGCGAGTACATAGGTTTTATGAAAAATAGGATCCATGACTTAGGTTTAAGAAAATGTTTAACCAAAAACTTGTCATGAATCCAGTTTAAGTGTTTGCTTTTATAAAACGTTTGAAAATCGATGATAGATATGTATAGTTAAAAGAATGATGTAAGGTTAAATGAATAACCAAGTAAAAATGAGTTTGTATAAAACAAAGTGTTTTGTAAAACAATGTCTTGTGAAAAATATGTTATTTGTGTAAAAATGTATAAATCCAAATGAATGATTTAAATAACGCTACGCCATGTAATATAATACAAGCACTTATATATAGGAAGTACCAGCGGCGTATCCACCATGCTTGTATCACATTACACACGTCTCGTTACTCAAATCACTTACCCACATAAACCACCAATGTGAATTGCCCATGTCTAAACCGTTGTCAAATGTCAATCAAGTATTGTGTAAACAAAATGTCATGTATGGCAAGTGAAATATGTAACAACCAAACCATAGGTAAGAATGCACAAACAATGTACTAAGTATGCGACGGATGGACATACATAACATGATACCAAGTATAAGATGTCTTGTAAAACGATGTACTAAGTATGATGAACATACATAACATGATACCAAGCATGAAATGTTATGTAAAACGATGTACTAAGTATGCACACAATGGGCATACATAGCATGTGAGGTAAAATGTACTAAGTATGATGAACATACATAGCATAAAATGTTATGTAAAACGATGCACTAAGTATGCACACAATGGGCATACATAGCAAAAACATAATGAAATCATGTACTAATAGTGTACTAATGAACATAGCAAGTATATGATATAAAAGCATGAAATCATGAAAGTAACAAGTAGGCACATGTGTTTCACCCCAAAACGTTTGAAAAACAGTAAAAGAGGGGTCTGTGTACTCAGTTGAGGGTGCTTAGAAGTCTTAGGATAACCACCAAGCAAAGCTAGAAGATCACGGAATCAACGGCACCTATATAGGTATCTACATTAATAAACGGACCTATCGGAGGATCGGGTAGTACAAGGGTTCGTAAACCAAATAAGTATGGGAAATTATGTAATATGGTTTAACAAAGCCTATGTACTAAAACGAAACCTATCCTAAGTGCTTTTGACCCATTACGACCCGTTTAGGTAGCTTACGCCACTTTAACGCGTCGTTTGCGTAAAATGTGTTTGGAATGCCTAACTAGTCCTATGACAAGCAAGATATGCCTTAACATGTTTAATATTGTTGTTAAATCAGTTTAGATGTCAAAAATTTCGTTACATAGACTTAAAATGAATTTATGCGTAAAAGGGAATTTTGGTAATTTACCTAAGGCATATAAACTACCTATCATATAACTAACTAAACATCGTGACCATAAGGTATAACCTCGGAAGGTTATTCCCTATACAACTATGGTCACCTAATGTGTTTGGTCGGATCCTAAAGATCGACCAATGGGTCGGGTTCGTAAGCATAAGCGATTGATTAGATCGCTTACCTTTACGACCCTAAACAAGCACAAATCTAAAAGCGACGAGCTAAACGTGCTAGAACATGTTTAGTAAAGTTAGAAAACAGGTTTGGTATTAAAACAAACGGTTTTAATACCCTAGAGTAGTTTGGTTACAATGTTGATGCAGATTTTGTGTCCGATGCTTGTCGAATAGATTAGTTTTTATTTTACGCTGAATTTGTAATAGTTAGTGAAACGGTCTATCGAACGTGTATAGACCCACTCGTTTGAAGTGGTCAAACGAGAGGGTTATTCGGTTGACCGTGTGTGTTTGCTAGACAGTTTATGGTTGTTTAATGTTGGTGTCGAAGGATAAGGCATCGAAGGATTGTGTATCCTTCGATGAGCTCGAAAGATATCCATCGAAGGTTGAAGATGGACCTCGAAGGATATGGCATCCTTCGAGGTATATGTGTATCTTTCGAAAGCTGGATGGTCGACAGATGATCTATCGACCAGTCAGTTTGATCCTTCGACCATACAACCTGTGTTTGGTATAAATACCAACACCTTGTCATTTGCAACACAAGAGTGAGAGCACAAGTGTGTGCAAGAGAGTGATAGGAGGTTTGAGACCTCACCGGGAGAAATCACCACTTGGTTTCTCCCCGGATGTATACTTCTTTGGTATTAGTTCGGATTCCATGTAATCGGGCCGACTTGTAATGTTTACTACCGGATTAATACAAAGTTTGTTTGTTTATCATCTCTTATCTCTTCCATCTTTGAACATGAACATGAAAATCACGGAATCGATCCCGAAACACGGACCTACAATTGGTATCAGAGCCATGGTGCCCGATTTAGTAAAACTAACTGTTTACTAAGTCACATGTGCTCTAGATCTGTGTTTTTTGTGGGTTTTTGTTCAAGATGTAAAAATGGTGAAAATGAGAAAAACTCAGATCTGGACCCGAATATTCAGATCTGTGATAAAACGAGTGTTGGGTTTTATGTTTTTCTCCTAAATCTTCAAGTTTCCATCATCAAAAATCGTGTACAAATGTTTTCATCGAATCTGCAAATTTACTCAGTTCTCTGTTCTTGATGTTCTTCACATCTTCATATTTTGAAAGATGTAAAGGACTTCGAAGGATCAACTTTACCCACAATAACTTCGAAAGGTCAAAACAATTCCTTGAAGGATCATCTAAATTTTCGAAAGGTCAACTTCAGTTCTCGAAAGATCAGAAAGGATTTCGAAAGGTCAACTATCTAAGCCGAAGGGTCATCCTTGTTTTATTTCGAAAGATCATTTTATTTCTCGAAAGGTCACCTCAAAAACTTTGAAAGATCAAATGAAATTTTCGAAGGGTCAGCAGCTCAAATTCGAAAGATCAAACAGTTCCTTTGATCACTGTTTTCGAAGGGTCATGTCATCTTGATGTCGAAGGATCACATTTCAGTTCTCGATGGATATCTTTCGGCTGGTGATGGAAGTGTCGAAGTACAGACACAGTTCTCGAAGGATCCGGTTGAAAAAGGGAACGAAAGGGATGACGGCTGGTGAAGTTTTGAAAGAAGGGTTGTTGACCTTTGAGGAGAGAGAAACTGTGAATGCTTGTTGAATAAGACAAAGTGGAATTGTCGGCTGTGATGATTCCTTAAAATGATAAAGTAGGATTGTTGAATGTTGACTAGGGCAAATGTCTGCATCCATATTAATGTGGGCCACCAGAATTCCATGTTATGATTCTGCATCATATCGACATGGTGGGCCTCAACAACTTATTTTTTTTTTTGGGCCATGACATTTAATTATTGTTCATTCCTTCAGTTGGCAGTTGGACCTTTAGTAATTGATCGGGTATTTGCGGAGTTGATCTGAATCGCGCTCCTAATATCAAAGTCAAAGTCAAAATTCGTATGGGTTTGGGAGCGCGCGGGATGATGCGGGATGATGAAAACAAGAGATGATGAAAACTTGATGTTTGAAAAATTGTGGGGTAGTCACGGTTACCGATGCAATGGCAAAAATGGTGACGCGACTATTATGGGCCAAAAACAACACGGTATGTTCGCTTCCGCTCGTCATTCAATGAAGATTGACGACAGTTCCGCTCAGTGGAGGGAATTGGTGAACATTTGACGACAGTTTCTTTGAAGTGGAAAGAATCTGTTAAGGTTTAGAGATTTTACCAAAGAAATGGGGGGATAAAAATTTTCAAATGTTGAATTTCTTCGGTAAATTTCTAAACGCAATCATAGGTATGCTTAAAGATCAAGACTTGATGCAGTTGTTATAGAATGGAACCCTTATCAAATGCCGGTTGGAGTATTGGAAGATCAGCGGAAGATCGGTCAATTGAGTCCTTTGAGGAAATTGCACAACACTCAACACGGATGCGCGTACTCTGAGGGGGAAGCTTTATACAATGAGCGTCAAGATACTACTTACCTGGATCATCAGTCAAGGGGGAATTTGTTTACACAGAGAAGATGATTACTTGACTGAAGATCGATGATTGCAGTTGCATTTTCAGCATTCGACAGCAACGGACAAGGGGGAATTTGTTGATGCAGATTTTGTGTCCGATGCTTGTCGAATAGATTAGTTTTTATTTTACGCTGAATTTGTAATAGTTAGTGAAACGGTCTATCGAACGTGTATAGACCCACTCGTTTGAAGTGGTCAAACGAGAGGGTTATTCGGTTGACCGTGTGTGTTTGCTAGACAGTTTATGGTTGTTTAATGTTGGTGTCGAAGGATAAGGCATCGAAGGATTGTGTATCCTTCGATGAGCTCGAAAGATATCCATCGAAGGTTGAAGATGGACCTCGAAGGATATGGCATCCTTCGAGGTATATGTGTATCTTTCGAAAGCTGGATGGTCGACAGATGATCTATCGACCAGTCAGTTTGATCCTTCGACCATACAACCTGTGTTTGGTATAAATACCAACACCTTGTCATTTGCAACACAAGAGTGAGAGCACAAGTGTGTGCAAGAGAGTGATAGGAGGTTTGAGACCTCACCGGGAGAAATCACCACTTGGTTTCTCCCCGGATGTATACTTCTTTGGTATTAGTTCGGTTATCATGTAATCGGGCCGACTTGTAATGTTTTACTACCGGATTAATGCAAAGTTGTTTGTTTATCATCTCTATCTTCTTCCATCTTTGAACAGAATCTTTGAACATAATCTTGTAGGTCCCTTATCTGGAGGATGACGAACCTCAAACCTTGTTATACAAACCCACTAGCGAGTGCGGAATCCAAGCTAGCAAGCAAACCGGGATGAGACAAGTATAAACACAAACACACAAGGGTTCACCGATTAACACCACTGTATTAATACGAATGAAGGTTTCGGTTACAAGCACAATGTTTACAAATCTAACTTGCAAACTCTCTAGTGTGTGTGTGTGTGTTTTGATAGAATCCTCTCAAACTCTCTCTATGTGTGCATCTATCTAACAAGTCTCACAAGTCTCTCTAAACAACACACTACATGAGTATTTATACCCATACACAGCAGGTCTGGTCGAAGGATTAGACAGATTGTCCGAAGGACCATCTGTCGACCACAATGGCCATCGAAGGATCCATATATACTTCGAAGGATAGCATATCCTTCGAAGTCCATCAGTATCCTTCGTGGTTTATCTTTCGAGCCAATAGAAGGATAGACATAATCCTTCTATTGCTCATCCTTCGACTCAGACACTTCACAACCATATTTCTAACTGTTGGGCCAAGTCAAACCAGGAGGACGGTTGACTTGGTCAACTTACAGGACTGACAAGGACATCGTTTACATATAGACCGAATACAGACAAAGTATAGACACAAGTGCATCAACAAACTCCCCCTTGGCTGTAGCTTTGTCTTTATTCTCTATAGTTGTAGACTCGTCTCGAACTTCGATGGTCTTTGGTCTTCGAGTTCTCAAAACTCTGATGTCCTTTCAAGTCTTCAATGTCGGAGGATCTTCAAAGTCTTCACGTATTGAAAGCAGAGAGTGTATCAACAAACTACCCGTATCATGTAGGAAGTGTGTTAACAAACTCCCCCTTAACATAAGCTCCCCCTTGAGTTATGCTCGTGAAATACTTTATCTTTATGAAGTGAGATCCTTGTGGAGTTGATGATGGCCAGCGACAACTCGATCATCTTCATCATTTGAGTGCCTTCACGTCGTGTCTTCATTCCGAAGCTTGTCATCGACCATGTTCTCCTAGCCTTTAGAATCTGCACATGCAAGAAATCTAAACGCATAATGAGAACAACTGCTTGGAATATAGTTAATCATAAACAAGTGACACACGGATGACCATGTCACAATCAAACACCGTCCGACAGTTTGAAAGTTTTTCAAATTTATCAATTTCAGATTTCAACTTTCAAAACATGCAAATTTCAACCGTTTATGAAGATTTAGTCATTTCGGTTTCCGTTCAGGTTTCAGGCAACGAAGACTCGAGTTCCAACATCGTACGATCGAAAATAAAAAAGAAATAAAATCTTTTTGGCTTTTATAAAGTTTAAATTAAAACACACCTAAAATCTTTTTGGTATTTTTGACTTTTCTAAATGTAAATACTGAAAGCAGTAAATAAATATATACATACATTCTTTTTGCGAGTTTCGAGGGTAAGAGAATCATATCAGTGTACGGTCATGCCAAAACACTCTTGTTGTTCAGTTAGTTAACATTAAGATAAGCATCCTATAACAATTATCGGTATTGTTGTCCACTTAAGCTCAACTTATCAGATGTAATCATGTTTAGAGGATACGTTAATGTATGATTTATACTTACCGACCGGTGTTCATCCACATCACGACACATTCCCGTATCAAGGTATGCACGAGGGTTCATCTTACCGGTGAGTATACCGATTATCATCTGTTTGACCGTATATGATGTGAGATTCTCACTTATTTTGATTTGAAAACAAGTCCTTTGTGATATAATCACTTATTGATGAGGAACTTGATTTTCATATGCATGAGGGCACAGGAGCAAGTCCGTGAACAGGTCAGTACTTCCGTACAGCAGAGAGACGAACTTGACTCCCGGATAAATGTGATATTTTATCACTTATTTGATTTGGACATGTGATTGTTTATCACTTATTGAGGTCAAATGCAGTATGTAATATGTACACGTATGTATAGTATCATGGAAGATCTTAGACTTAGTCTATTTATAGAAGCAACCATGATACCCAGATGATAAGCAGCATAAAGACCGAATATCTCAGAACCTCGGCAATCTATCAAACGAAATTTCGGTACTAAGACCATATGCCAATGAATGGTTCCCACCTGGTCTTCAGTCGGTTTAAGATTTATATCACCCTGCACACTTTAAAATGATTGTGAGCCTACCGATACATCTTATATAGAGCTGCTTATCGTTTTTCATTTAAGGTTTAAAGAGGCTTGGATAGACCACTGATGTACTATCATTTTCTCTTTTGCTTGCCAGGAAACTCATTTTTGATTTTCTATTGTTTTTGTGTTTTTGAAATTTTCGATGTTTTTGGATTTTCAGATTTTGGATTTACTCCCCCAAAAATCAATAAACTAAGACAAATTTAAGAACACAAAGGTATTTACAAAAATGATTTTCCGACGTTGGTTTACTCTTGCTTGACCTTAATGCCGTTTACCAAAATTAAGATTTTATCAGAAATGATTTATCGAATTTTGGAAAAAATCAGTTGGCACGTCGGTAAGCGGTGCGGACCATAACAACATTGACGGGTTTCATAAAGAAACAATCACGTGTGAGGTGATATTCGAGATCAACGTGTCAGGCCAAAGAGTGCTGTACGAGACGATATAATTCATATAGCAGCTTAAAAATCAACAAGTATAGGAGAGATTAGAAATTTAAAAACCGTATCCTGCAACTGCTTCGTGCATTGCAAGGAATCTGAGCACTCTCTCAAACTGGATATCCACCCGGTGTGGACTTCAAAGTCGATTTTGTAGCTACTGAGAAATCTCTTGACAGCAACAAGATCATAAACCTCCCGGTCCGGCTGGTCTTCAACATTGCACCAGCGAAGATCTCTGTCTTTCTCTTTCAGAAATGTTGTGCGGATGTTCAATCCATGCCAAGGCATTCGCACACATTTCATTGGAGTCTTTCCTAAGGACCTGATCAAAAACCATAACGACCAAAATTTTGGCACATACTTCATCTGGTCGAATTTTGCAACTTCATTCAGCCACATTCTTTCATCAGACATTTTTGTCTTCTTTTCTTTTTCCTTTCCTCTCTCTCCATCAATGGCAACAACATTCTCCTAGATATACCAATATTTCGGAGCCTTATGTCGCCAATCTTGTGCATGGACGCTCCACTATCAACAATCCTAAAACTATTAATAGTTCCTCCTGGAACATCCTGCACACTCATTCAGAGATTAGTTAGAGAGGGGGACCCAAGCCCTCACAGACTTGGGTCGTCCGTCATCATCGAGAATTGTAACATCCATTTCCCGATGATTCGGAATTGATGTAGCTCCCCCTGAAACAGTTACCGGTTTTGGTATCCAAATCTGTTTCTGTTTTTCATGTTTAACATCCGATTTAACAGATTTTGTTTGGATGACCTCCGGTTTTAAAACTTTTTCAACTTCTTTTCTTTGTTTCTTTTTCTGTTTCTTTTCTCGTTGTTTAACAAAACGAGGGTCCTGTTTTGGTGAAACAGATCTTTTATGGTAACTGTTACCATGGGGGGCATCAACTTTTGACTTTCTCTTGGTGAGATATGGACAATTCTTAATGATGTGTCCATACTCAAAGCATTCAAAGCATGATCTCCGCTCAACAAACCTCGGAGTATCATAACTGTAACAGCTGGATGATGAACTTCGTGATCTTGAGGTACTTGGTCCTACATCACAACCGTTTGTTTGTTGTGTATAGTTGTTTTGACTGTTTCTTTTCAAAATTTTACTTTGTTTAACAGAATCCTTGTTGGATTTGTTTTTGAAAGTATCAATTTTATCAGTCCCTCTTGATTTCACGAAGTTTATCTTCCGATCCTTTTTCTTGTTTTCGCCCTGTTTGCCTTTTCTATTCTCTTGGGCGGCATGATGTTGTTCATGGGGATCATCAACCTTTGCTTTCAACTTATGAAGATATGGACAATTTCGAATTATATGTCCAATTGTACCACATTCAAAACACATTCTCCGCTCTACAAGCCTCGGAGAAACATGTTGATGACCAGACGGAGAACCAGACACTGAACTTTGTGATCTAGATGTGCTTGGACCTAAGTCACATCCATTTGTGTGTTGAGTATAATTGTTCTGATCATTTCGTTTTAAAATTCTAACTTGTTTTACAAAATCAATGTTAGATTTATTTTGAAATGTTTCAAGTTTGTCCGTACCCTTTGATCCAACAAAGTTCACTTTCTGTTCTCTTTTCTTAGCTGGAGCTCTTTTGTTTTGCACCCTTTGAACCTTAGATTGCCCAACCTTAGATTGTTGAATTTTAGGTTGTGTAGCCTTAGGTTGAGTAGCCTTAGACTGCTCAACTTTAGGTTGTTGAACCTTTGGTTGTTCAGTCTTAGGCTGCTGAATTTCTGGTGCTTGAACATTCTTGTTCTGAGCCTTCTTTCCATGTACTTGGCCCTTACCCTTCCCAGAATTGACTTGTTGTTTTCGCTCAACCGGTAGTTTTTGGTTTCCGTATTGTTTTCTAACTTGTTCACACAGAATTGGTTCACATTGGGTTACGGTTACTTTGCTACCTTTGTTTCCCAAAAACTTATCAGTACGTCCTTCAAAAATTCGTTCAATTAAATCTTGATTTACATTCTTAATTGAAAAATCTTTGTCAGAGTAGATCTTGCTATCTCCTTTGAGCATATACAACAAGTTATTCCCTTCAGGGCTAACTACAAGGGATTCCATTGCCTTTGACTTTTCAGTCTTACTCGGTTTCACTGGTGGATCACACAGAATGTGATTCTCGATAGGAATATCTGTTGTAACCGAGTCAGACTGTTGCTTCACAATTTCTTCAGATTCATCGTCCTAAGAATCAGCATCCTCAATAATGGGAGGACTCTGTTTCTTAACACACGATGTATTTGTCACGTTCTCAGATTCTGATTGCCCCGAGGATGATGTACCAGTTGTGAACCCGAGGCCTGCTGCAAAGTCATCTGGACCGAGTGGCACAGTAGGTTCAAAACGGGGCATATCCTCGTCATTAGGCAATTTGGAATAATTGTGATTCATTGGGGGAGGACATGATTTGTAACCAATACATTTGGTATCCCCCTTTTTCTTTTGAACATCAATGATGTGATCCAATACAAAGCGGGAATTGGAATAGCTTTCCAATTTCTGCTTGATTGTCTCACATTCACATCGAGCTGTTGCTAACTCTACCATTTGTTTTTCAATTGTGTCAATAAGATTATTATTAGCATGTTGTTTCCGCAAAACAGCCTTTTGTAATTCAGAAACATCATATTTTAATGACGCAATTGTTTCTTTAAATTCCTTTTCATTTCTGGTTAAAAATAAGTTAGCTTCGGTTGCTTTAGAAAGGTCCACAATCAATTCTTGATTGTGTTTCTGTGTGATTTCAAACAAACTCTCCTTTTCTGCATATTCTAAACACTTAGCACATTCAACAACAGCAGAAATAGAATCAGGTTTAGAATCAAATACCTGACTGGAATCACTCTCAGGTGTTGGCCTTTCTGCATCAGAATTAATAACCTCCCTTGATGATTCACATTTAGATCCATCCTCGCTCGAACTTGAACTTGAAGTTGTATCACCCTCAACTGAAGTTGAGACATCTTCATCTGAACTTCTGTCATGTTCAGAACTGTCATCATTTCCCGAGGATTCACCATTGCTTGCATCTCTGACAATTTCAGCATACAACGCCGATTTTGTCTGACTACTGTTCTTTGAATCAAGAGATGATGGTTTTACAGTAGAACGATGGTGTTGTAAACCAACTGGGGGTAATGGATTTCCATACAAGTCTGTGGTTGGAGCCGGCTTTACAGGAACTTGTATTGGATTGCCAAACCAATCTGTTGTTATTTTCGGTTCACTTTGCCTTTGATTGGTAACTGATGCCCACTGATTTGCAGATATCATGGCAGCTGAAGGTGGGGCAATAGCCTGCATCCAAGCAGTCTTGAAATCTGTTGCAGATTGAGAAGCAGATGATTGCGTATCAGATGATTGCGGAGCCAAGGATGTTGTAGTCCACGCGGATGGATCCCATTGACTGTCTGGAGCTGGAGTTCCCCACCAACTCTGATTCATCTTTGATAAGAAAACTAAATTCTATATCAGATCGACGAAGGATCAAATTATCGAAGGATCAACCGAAAGATCACACGAAAGACAAACACCAAACCGGTCTCGAAAGATGATCTTTCGTAAATTGATACAAACGAAAATGATTAGCAGATCTTGGGCTTTGGTGATTTGTAATAGTTAGTGAAAAAGATACTTGTCATGAACGAAGAACTACCGTTATGGCTCCTATTAATTTGATCGAATCATTAATGGGCCCTTTGATCGGTCTAACAACCCAAATCAAACATTCATAAGCACCAGTGGGCTCAAGTTGCAAGCTAAAAATCAATTTAAAATATAAATTGATGTCATCGGCCCATTATCCAACTTTAGGAGTTCAGCCATGTGAACCAGACCTTTCTGCCGACATCAGACATCCACCCCTCAAAAGTCAACAACAAAACTTATTTTCTTGGACGATGCTTTGGGCCGACATGTGGACACAAACAATAAACAACCGAATTTACTGGTCTATTGGGGCGGTGCACCACAAACAGCAAACAAACAAATTATTGGTTAATTGGGGCGGCATAAAGTACGATGTTGGAGATTATTTAATTTCTTGTTGGGCGGTGCCTTGTGCCGAGAACCAGACAACCAACAACAAAGTTTTTTTTTTTTTTTACTTGGGTGGTGCACACCAATCAACAAAGCATCTTTTTAATTGTTGATCTATGAACGTGGGCGGTGATCACAAGAACAAACAACCGAATTTTATTCGTCACTTGGGGCGGTGACTTGGCCCGAGAACACACAGCTTTGATTGAGGCACATGGGCGATGATCAATAAACAACAAAAAAAAACTTTCGAAGTCTGGTTATCTTTCGAAGTTGTTGGGATAATGATGATCCTTCAAAATCCTTTGTAATTGTTGAAGATCCTTCGAAAACAAAGAATGACCCTTCGAATTAGATGGATGATCCTTCGAAATGAAAGATGACCTTTCGAAAATTTTGTTTGATGACCCTTCGAAGTTTTACTTGATCTTTCGAAGAACAAAAATGACCCTTCGAAGTTGTTTAACTGTGAAGACGACCCTTCGAATTTTAGCTTGATCTTTCAAAAGGCAAAAGTGACCCTTCGAGGTTCTTAGATGATCCTTCGAAGTATGAAGAAAAGATGAACTTTATCTTTCGAAATATGAAGATGATAAGATCATCAAGAACAGCGACTGTTAGTTTTCCAGATCTGACGGAAACTAACCCAAAACTTGAACAAAAACCCGGTTTTAAACAAGGTAAAGAGCCTTAGCTCTGATACCACTTGTAGGTCCCTTTCCGGAGGATGACGAACCTCAAACCTTGTTATACAAACCCACTAGCGAGTGCGGAATCCAAGCTAGCAAGCAAACCGGGATGAGACAAGTATAAACACAAACACACAAGGGTTCACCGATTAACATCACTGTATTAATACAAATGAAGGTTTCGGTTACAAGCACAATGTTTACAAATCTAACTTGCAAACTCTCTAGTGTGTGTGTGTGTGTTTTGATAGAATCCTCTCAAACTCTCTCTATGTGTGCATCTATCTAACAAGTCTCACAAGTCTCTCTAAACAACACACTACATGGGTATTTATACCCATACACAGCAGGTCTGGTCGAAGGATTAGACAGATTGTCCGAAGGACCATCTGTCGACCACAATGGCCATCGAAGGATCCATATATACTTCGAAGGATAGCATATCCTTCGAAGTCCATCAGTATCCTTCGTGGTTTATCTTTCGAGCCAATAGAAGGATAGACATAATCCTTCTATTGCTCATCCTTCGACTCAGACACTTCACAACCATATTTCTAACTGTTGGGCCAAGTCAAACCAGGAGGACGGTTGACTTGGTCAACTTACAGGACTGACAAGGACATCGTTTACATATAGACCGAATACAGACAAAGTACAGACACAAGTGCATCAACAAGCCCAAATGGCATGACTAGGAACTCGTATTGACCGTAGCGAGTTCTGAATGCTGTCTTAGAGACGTCCTCATCCCGGACTCTCAGCTGATGGTACCCTGACCTTAGATCAATCTTGGAATAGTAACTCGACCCTTGCAACTGGTCGAATAAGTCGTCAATACGAGGAAGAGGATAGCGGTTCTTCACTGTGACCTTGTTCAGTTCACGGTAGTCTATGCACATTCTGAAAGTGCCATCCTTCTTTTTCACGAATAATACTGGAGCTCCCCAAGGCGAAGAGCTTGGACGAATGAAGCCCTTATCCAAGAGCTCTTGTAGTTGCTTAGACAGTTCCTCCAGTTCAGTTGGAGCTAATCGATACGGTGCGCGAGCTATAGGTGCTGCTCCTAGAGCTAGTTCGACTTGAAACTCGACCTGACGATGAGGCGGTAGACCAGGTAAATCTTCAGGAAACACTTGAGGAAAATCACGTACAACTGGAATATCCTATATTCTTTTCTCCTTTGTCGATGCATCAGTAACAAGTGCCAAAATGGCAGTATGACCCTTTCGTAAACATTTCTGAGCCTTCAAGAAAGAGATGATGCCAAGCACAGCACCACTCTTGTCGCCTTGAACTTCGAGAGGTTCCCTACCCGCACGAGGAATACGAATGATCTTCTCCTTGCATAGGATCTCCGCCTGCTGCTTGGATAACCAATCCATGCCGATGACGATGTCGAAACTACCCAGAACTATAGGAATGAGGTCGATGGAGAAAGTCTGACCAGCTAAGACAATGCTACAACCCTTAACTATCTGTGTGGCCTCTACACTTTTACCGTTTGCTAGCTCTACGACATGTTTGGTGTTTAGGGGTGTTGGTGTACGTTTTAACAATTTACTCATTTTCAAAGACATATAACTCGTATCCGCACCCGAATCAAACAAAACAGTAACATAAATATCGTCGAGAAGAAACTTACCCATAACGACGTTGGGATCATTTCTGGCATCACCCTGCCCCAACACAAATGCACGACCCCTTGCTTCATTGCCGTTGTTGTTCCCACCGTTGTTGTTGTTCCCATTGCCCTGGTTGTTGTTGTTATTGTTATTGCGATTCTGGTTCAACTGGGGACAATCACGCTTGAAATGACCTTCAGCCCCACACTGAAAACATCCCCTGTTACCCCGCTGATGCTGCTGCTGATGCTGGTTCTGTGGAGCTGGTGGTGGGTGTTGCTGATTCTGATTTGCAGGTCGCGAACTCCTGCAGTCTTTAGCTTCATGCCCTAACTTGAGACATCTCTGACATCGTTCTTTACGACACCGCCCGCTGTGGTGTCTGTTGCACTTATTACACAGTGGGTGAATTCCCCGATATCCACCCTGCCCCTGACTGCCTGATGTCTGCTGACTCGGATTCTGGTAGTCGTTTGTCTTACGTTGCTGTGCTTGAGACTGAACAGAAACTGATCCCCTGCTGGAATCCCCCTCCCATTTTCTCTTGTTGTCACTGGGAGTAGCATAAGTAGTAACAGCAGTAGTGGTAGCCCTGATGCATTTTGGCAGCTTGTTCTGCTCCACTGCCTGATCCGTAATACGATGAGCAAGGCGCTGAATAGCCTGGATATTATCAAGATTAGCCGATGTCACATGGCTCTGGATTTCTGGCGCTAACCCCTTGAGATACAACTCAATGCGCTTGATTGGAGGGTCCACCATAGTTGGACACAACACGGCCAGCTCGTTCGACCGTTTAGTGTAAGCTTCAATCTCTGACCCAGTCATTTTCAAATGATAGAACTCATCTTCCAGCTTGTGGATGTCTTCTCGAGTGTAGTATTCACGTTTAATCAGTTCCTTGAAGTCATTCCAAGGGGTGGCGTTAGCAGCTGCCAACCCTAAGATCTGCACTTGCGCGTTCCACCAAGTTAACGCGATTCCTTCCAACGTGCCAGTGGCGTACTTCACCCTGCGATCCTCAGGGCATTCACACATTTCGAATACCGACTCTAACTTCTCAAACCAATGGAGGAGTCCCACTGCCCCCTCGGTGCCACTGAATGTGCCTGGACGACAGTCCATGAAGTTCTTGAAAGTGCAAACGGGCTGATGAGCGTGTTGACCTAATGTGTAAGATCAGAACGAGGTTAAACATAAGAGTTGTTTAGGAACGTAGGATCTAAAGATCCTAGAATAAGTTACGACTGCAGGGTATACCTCCTGCGTTTGCAGCTGCAAGTGCCGCAGCTACTCGTTCATTGATAAGTGCCGTCAACTGGTCTTGAGTCATGTTCACACGTCCAGACATGATCTTCATAGTAAAAGTAGTGTAAGTGAGAATGGTTCGCGAGTAGTGCGATGACAGAAGAGTGTAAGCACATAAGTGTTCTCAGGCAATAACAAATAGTGAGCAATGTAATTTAAGCATACTACGAGCAAAGTTCTATGCAATTCTAGCATGTAGGCAATAAACATAAACCTTATTACCTAGGATGTTGACTCTTGCACGTGGAGCGAAGCGTCGTTGTGGATCGTTGAGAGCACTGTTCTGGTTATAGTCTGGTTTTAATAAAAAACGTTTTCCCATATTAAAACCAAGTTCTCTATAACCAATGGCTCTGATACCAATCTGTCACACCCCCAAAATCCACCTGCGGAGTATCACCGCTTGGGAGCGTGACTGACCAGGATCAAGCCACCAATCATATTGAACACGTAATTAATATCAAGTAAAATAAATGTAAACCAATCAGTCAATACGATAGGTGTTCAAAACATAATCATAGTTTCAAAGTGTAGCGGAAGCATAAGTATGAAAACCCAATGTGTAACATAAGTTCAAATGTTTAAATGTTTTAACATGGCATCCACGATCCATGCTCCACAACGACCTGCTCCTCCCTGTGCAAGCTCCATGTATCTAACGACCTGCAAAGCATGTAACAGAGGATCAACAACTAGTTGAGCGAGTTCACAGTTTATAGTTCAGTATATGTAATAGTATAGTAAGCCTTGTATTCGTTCATTAAGTCATGTATCATAATAGTTCGTATCGCGGCCCTTCAGGCATGTATGCGAAGATTAGGGAAAGTTCTTAAGTATTCTAGACTAGGTATGTTTGTATCGCGGCCACCCGGCACCTGTGCGAAGTTTTAGTGTATAGTTCGCAGCCTTCCTAGGCATGTGTGCGAAGATTAGTCATATTATCGCAGCCAACCCTGGCATGTGTGCGAAGATCAGTCATATTATCGCAACCAACCCCGGCGTGTGTGCGAAGATCAGTTCTATAAGCATCACTAGTCTAGCAGTATCTTAACCAATCACCTTCCTCACCCGAGGATCACATCACTACGTTCCATTATCTAAAGAGGTACAAATAAATAAATAAATCAATCCCATTCCCACCCTGGGAACCCCATGCCTTGGCTGTGTGAACTCACCTTGGTTTGCTCGGTATGTTATTGCTTCTAGGGTTAAAAAAATGTCTAAGTCCGTTACACACGACCTAGGATACATTGCACATGATACGATGTAAGTATTTGCAAACAATTAGGGTTTACGAGTCTTTAATATCCAAGCAATTGTGTTATATGCGTTCAATGCGTACGTAATGATATGATAAAGGTTGTTCGTGCATACGATATCATTCAGTAAAGTACAGTATCATATAATCTCATACAGGTAAGGTATAGTAGCATGTTGTTTCTCATACATGTTACTGAACTTGACATCATAAACACACAGTCTATTCAAGTATAATCAGAACTCAGGGCATAACCATCAAAGCATAACTCAAACCAACATGTGCAAGCAAAACTTCGGGCCAATTGATTTAGATCAAAGCTCGGACTCCATCATGTAATAAAAGTTCGGGTAGCATCATTTAAACAAGAACTCGAATTGTATCAATTAACAAAAGTCGGTTGCCCTTGTCTCTTGCCAAAGGTCGGACAAGAGGGTTACACCTTCACAAATTCGGACCAAGGGAACAAAGGGGTCACAAAGTCGGACCAGGGGGCCACCCCTTTAAAACTCGGACAGGGTAACACCCCACTTAAAACTCGGACAACCTTAGGTCCAACAAACTCGGACCAAGTGCTTTGGACCAAAAGAATTCGGACAAGGGGGTTAAAACTCGGACCTTGTACAATCATTGTAAAAGTCGGATCTCAGCAATTCTCATAAAAATTCGGACATATCAAGTCACTAAAAGTCGGACTAACATGCAAGGTTTAAAAGTCGGACCACTTGTTTATTAAAAGTTCGGACTATATGGCATCCATTAAGAGAAATTCGGACCTTTTAACTTCATTACAAAGATCGGACACTTATGCTCCTCACAAAACTCAGACAACAAGCACATTTAAAAGTCGGACTTTCTTACATGTGTGAAGGTCAGATCTTGTTTAACGTATAAAAGTCGGACATAATGCATAATGACACCAAAACCCTAGTTACGCACAGAAACATAGAATGAGCAGCGTAACAGTTACGTTCATACAAACAGGAACCCTAAATCACACATTTAGCAGAGCAGGAAATCAATTATCAGTCAATCTTTCTAACATGTCTTGTGTCTTAACATCAGGCAAATGATCGTACACTAATCAACATCATTATCATAATAATCAGAATCAATCAAAACACAGAACCATCATATGAAAGCTAGGGTTTACACGTATTACAAGAATCAAGAATTAATACAATCAAACAATCAATAAACGATTACCTTGAATGATTCTAGAGAGAATGTGGAAACAAAAGTGATGGATGTCTTGCCAATGATGATGGTGATGATTGCCAGAGAATGTGAAGTACGTGCTTTGGTTTCTTGTGTGAGGTTTAGTGAAGGATTAGGGTTAAGTATCATATAAATTTCACTAATAACTCTACACACCCTTAATTATTATATTTTACAATAGTACACCATCTCAAACAGTTTCACAATTTCACCACCAAGTTTATGCATTTGACAAGTCTATCACAATTAACACATAACCATGCATAATCACACAATACACTTCATTGTATTAAAACGTTACAGTTCCATAGCCAATTATTTGTGCAAATAAACAACTAAACAATAAATGAACGTGCAATAAATGCGAAATAGAAATCTTGGAAATTCAAGTTGTCACATTCCCCTTGGTCCGACTTTGTGACCCTTGCCCCATGTTGTCCGACTTTCAAAACAGGGAAGCCCCCCCCCCCCTCATCTCTTGTCCGACTTTTGTGAAGGGATACCCCCTTGGTCTGAATTCTTGCATGCTTTGTATCTAATGTCTGAGTTTACTGTTTGCACACAAGATCCTACTTTTTGTTGATGAGTTGTCTGAGCTCTTGATTCCATGTGTGATTTGAATTATAGTTTTATTGCATGCTCTGAACTATGATAATACTTGAAAAGACAGAGTGCATTAGGATGCCAAGATCAGAATCCTGTATGATTATATGTGTGACACCCCAGGAAAATCAGGAAAACAACGCAACTTAACTAGCTTCCTCAGTAACCACGTGCTAAATTTCGGGACGAAATTTTCTTAACAAGGGGAGAATGTGACAACCCTCAATTTACATGTATTCCGTACAATTTATTAGTGTTAATTAAAGTGCTTGATGACTGTGCTGAATCATTTAACTGCTCTCTGATTACTGTGATATACTTACATTTGTTTGTTAACGTACTTGGCTTGTGTAGAAAACTTGACTAAATGGTCCTGAATATTTTCCTATGTGTTAGGAATTAATTGTGGTCCTGATATATGAAATAATCTTTATAACTAGATTATGATCTATTATTTTAATTGATTTAGCTTGTGAAAGTTGCCAAGATATATGAAACAATCTAATATTATATTGGATATCTTGCTTAAAGATCTAAACAAAATATGGAGGGGTAAGAATATAAGTATGGTGCATATCCTTGCAAATCATTTCATATCTTACAAAAATCAGCCAAATCTAATATTATATTGGATATCTTGCTTAAAGATCTAAACAAAATATGGAGGTGTAAGAATATAAGTATGGTGCATATCCTTGCAAATCATTTCATATCTTACAAAAATCAGCCAAATCTAATATCATATTGGATATCTTGCTTAAAGATCTAAACAAAATATGGAGGTGTAAGAATATGAGTATGGTGCATATCCTTGCAAATCATTTCATATTAATTGTGTTACAAAAATATATGTATAAGACGCCTTATGGAACAATTTAACAACTTAACGGAACAGTATCCGACCGAACAACCGGACATTACCCGGGACACCAAATTTTTGCCAAACACATTGTTTAATTATTTCTTGGCTTGTCATGATCCCCGTCTACCATAACACCCACTAGAATATCTACTAACTAACATATCTAACTATATACTTGGAATTTAACTATTAGTTACAAACTTACCATGAAATTTTACACTTAACCCCCCCCTAGCCAATCGGTCACCATCACCACCATATCTCTACACCATACTTCCTAGATTATATCTTATATTTTATTTAGATTTTACATGTTGTAGTGAACAAGATATTAGAATGTAAGATTATATGTATGGACCATGTCTTTGAAAGATCATTTATGTCTTCATTCATATCTCACACCTTACTTCACACCCCATCTCCCTCACCTCTCCTCTCCCTCTCTCGGTTCAACATAACCGCCCATCACCACCACCATTTCACAACCATCTCTTCCATTTTCAAGTTTCATTTAGGTGCTTGAAGGTGAATCAAAGATGCTTGAGCTTGTAGAACTTCAAGAAGAGCTTTGCTTCTTGCTTCTTCATCATCTCTTCTCATCATCTTTTCACTAGATTCTACCCTAGCTATAAGCTAGTAGTAAGCTCTCGTTTAACCCTTGATTATCTTACTTTTATGGCTAATATTTGTAGAATGATGTTTATTTCACAAGAACACTAAAAAAGGTTTAACCAAGAAGATGAAACATGATGTACTTGTGTTAGTATGAAGTTGTTTTGATATGTACTGAGTATTTGCTGATTTACTTGTTGATATTGATGTGGGATATTGTTACGATCACTAAATATAATTAACGGGATCAACCGAACACAAACTAGTAAACTAGAGACCAAAAACAGCAATCTGTCCATACTTTACAGCCAACTTCAGTTGGCTGTAAACAGGTCATAAACTCAACGAAAAACCGATATTTTGAATCTAAAATATTTCATTATGAAATACGGTTCTAATGGCACCGGAATCGTAATTTTTGGACTTCGTTTACTATTTTTAAAGAACCGATTCGTAACAGCAGCTTAGGCTGAGTTTTTACAGCAATAAATAAGCATTGTATTTTCTGTTGTAACTTGTATTCTGTGTAGAATCGGACCATGAAATTTGTACAGTAGATGACAACCGATGCATGCGTAATTACCCCACTGGAATTTCGTAAATCGGACACTCGATGAATTTTTAATAAATTGTTCCATGGACTGTGGTCAGAAATACATAAATTTGAGTTCAGTCCAGAAGATGAATTTTTATAAAATATTGGTAGTGAACCTGACCCCGGTATTTTTACACAATTAAATTTGGAACGTTTAAGACATTCTGTAAAAATTTGGGAATTTTTGGAATAATATAACTATTTTATTTAAATGTCCGAAAACAGCCGGTTTTGAATATAAATGCTGAATTGAGATAAGTTGTGACTTGCGTGTCTAAATGTCGGGTATGCTATCCGTGAATGATCTAACATGTTATATATGTTATGTGCATTATCGTATGTTTGATTTTGAGTGGGGAATGGATGCGAAACTTAGATGGCATAAACCGTTAAAGTGATGCATGTTATGTGACAGATACGTGTAGGAACTCTGTGTTCTATTTGAAAGCCACTAAATGACTAACTGGTAAATCATACTAGGACGTGATTGACCGACCTTGACTGTTAGCTATATTGAGAATCTAACCGAGCAAACCGAGGTGAGTTCACACTCTTTCTAAGGCATGGGATTCCCAGGGGTTTGGGAATGGGATTGATTAACTACTTGTACTATCATTACTATTAAACTACTTTTTACTGTCCTCGGATTGAAGGGCACGTACGTAAAACCTACGTACACGATCATAAGACCATCAACTCTATCACTTTAAGTCCCTCATTTATCGACTTAATCGCCGAGGCCTATGGCGAGCGGGTCATTAGTTAATAGCGCTATTAGGTTTAACAAACCTCACACCGTGCCAGTCGGACGGGCGTGTACTAATGGACTATGGGCAAAGGGTCAATGCTGATAGACATTGACTTAGGGCACCTCTTATATTTTCGTAGCAGTCGATACGCGTGGTCTAGTAACACATGGGAAACCCCCACTAATCTTCGCAAACATGTCAGAAAGACCGCGATGCAAACTCATACGATACATGGTTTTCAAAACGAACAGATAATTTACGAAACAAATGCTATAACTAAACAACCAACTGTGAATTCACTCAACTTTGTTGTTGACTCGTTGTTACATGCCTTACAGGTCGTTAAATGCTTGGAGCTTGCATATGGAGGTGGTCGTTGTGGGATGCGGGCTGATATGTCCCGTATTTAATAAATAAACTTTATGAACTTATTAAACCTACGTTTTGGACTTTAAACTTATGAACTATGGACTATGTTTTGAACTTACGTTTTATGCTTCCGCTGTTTAACTAAAATCGGTTTACTTCCTTTTGGTCACCAATCGTATTGTGTTTGGTTTTAATTACTTAATTATGTTGTTCGATATGATTGGTGGCTCGATCCTGGTCATGTCACGCCTCCAAGCGGTGGTACTCCGCATGGTGGATTTTGGGGGTGTGACAGATTGGTATCAGAGCCATTGGTTATAGTGAACTTGGTTTTAAAAAGGGAAAAGCTTTTCGATAAAACCAGACTATAACCTGTACAGTGCTCAACGATCCACAACGACGCTTCGTTCCACGTGCAAGACTCGACACCATAAGTGGTATGATATATGCTATATTGTCGGTTAGATAGTTCTCACTGTGCATTAGTTAACGTGATAATTGCTATTTTGAACCTTGTGTGCTTACTCTCTCATTATGAAGATCATGAGCGGACGCGGAGGACGTATCAACCTCACTCAAGCCCAGTTGACGGCTTTGATCAACGAACGAGTTGCTGAGGCACTCGCAGCTGTTCCTGCAGGAGGTATAACCTGCTACTTCAAACCATCTTAGGACGTTTAGATCCTACCTTCGCGAACCGAATCTTGTGCTTAAACTTGTCCTTTATCTTCGCGCCACAGGACAACATGCCCAACCTCCCGTTCCTTCGATCCGCAACCGATATAACAAAACGCTAACAACCACACCACGATTTCTACCGATCACAAGATTACCCCCCCCCTCTCATTACCTTGTTGGGTAGCTAATTGATATCTTATTTTGATCTACACCCTCGTATACCCAACTTAGCAAGCGGATGCCACCTAATGATGGAATAGTCTTTGGGACATTCGAGGATGGCGATACGGATTACTTAACCTATATACGGACACGACGAACTACACATTTACCTCACCCCTTTTCCCCCTTACACTACAAGAGTCGCACTTTGATCCTACGATGGTTTATTGTACTTATGTGAAATCTTTTCGCTAGCCTTTGTACCGACCTATGCTTAATGCAATGCCTAATTTCTACTATTGACTTACACAGAACCATCATTCCTTTATCAAAGTGACGCCAGACACTAATGCGAACTCACTCTAGATTAGAGAGTTTGGAAGGCTCGAATTTCTATCATTGGTGATCACCTATTGAAACCTTGAGCGTGATGATGTGATTATACTCTCTCGAATGCGTTTTCGCGTCCTTTCTTTGGAACCTCACGATTACACAAACGTATTTTTAAATTCATTCACACGACCTAAGGAAACTCCTACGAACTTGATTGCTTACCGACTTGATAAATCGAAAACTCATCTAAGTTCGTGGATCTAGGTGAATTATTCCTCCTTCGCATGTGGGTGATGCAAGGAACGATCCCAACGTTGTGACGAGTAAGTTTCTTCTGGAGGATTCCTTTGTTACTGTTTTATTTGATTCGAGTGCCGATACTAGTTAGTCAGATGCTTAAGCGCACTCCAACACTTTTGAACACCAAGCACACGGTAGAAATAGCAAACGGTAAAAGTCTTGAAGCCACACACATAGTTAAGGGCTGTAACCTCGTCCTAGCTGGTCAGACCTTCTCCATCGATCTTATTCCTATCGTTCTGGGTAGTTTCGACATTGTCATTGGAATGGATTGGTTATCTCGACACCAAGCGGAGATTATTTGCAAGGAAAAAAATCGTCCGTATCCCTCGTTCTGGTAAAGAATCGCTCGTGATTCGTGGCGACAGAGTGGTGCTGTTGTAGGCATCATCTCTTTCCTTAAAGCCCAGAAGTGTTTACGAAAGGGCCACACCGCTATCCTAGCCCTCGTTACTGATGCATCCGCGGAAGAAAAGAAGATTGAAGACATTCCTATTGTACGTGACTTTCCCCAGGTATTTCCTGGGGAATTACCTGGCCTTCCGCCTCATCGACAAGTCGAGTTTCAAATCGAGCTAGCCCCTGGAGCAGCACCAATAGCTCGTGTGCCTTATCGACTTGCTCCATCAGAACTCGAAGAACTGTCTACGCAACTACAAGAGCTCTTGGAAAAGGGTTTTATACGTCCTAGCTCTTCGCCATGGGGAGCTCCAGTGTTGTTCGTAAAGAAGAAAGACGGTACCTTCAGGATGTGTATTGACTATCGCGAACTCAACAAGGTGACCGTGAAGAATCGTTATCCTCTTCCACGCATTGATGACTTGTTCGACCAGTTGCAAGGGTCGAGCTTCTATTCTAAGATTGACCTAAGGTCAGGCTACCATCAGCCGAGAGTCCGAGAGGAGGACGTCTCCAAAACAGCATTCAGGACTCGTTACGGCCATTACGAGTTTCTGGTTATGCCATTCAGGCTGACGAATGCACCAGCGGTCTTCATGGACCTCATGAACCGAGTGTGCAAGCCTTACTTGGATAAATTTGTCATAGTCTTCATCGCCGACATCCTGATCTATTCTAAGAGTCAGGAGGAACACGAGCAACACCTGAGGCTTATTCTGGAACTACTTCGTAAAGAGCAGCTGTATGCCAAGTTTTCGAAATGTGACTTCTGGCTTCGCGAAGTCCATTTTCTGGGCCATGTGGTAAACAAGGATGGGATTCATGTTGATCCATCCAAGGTTGACTCGATCAAGAACTGGCCTGCACCCCGTACACCAACAGAAATCCGCCAATTCTTGGGTTTGGTAGGATATTACCAAAGATTCATCAAAGATTTCTCAAAGATTGCGCAACCTCTCACTTCACTGACTCAGAAGGGTGTCACCTATCGTTGGAGTGATGCACAGGAATCTGCGTTTCAGCACTTGAAGGATAGACTTTGTAGCGCACCTATCCTCTCATTACCAGAAGGCGTGGACGATTTCGTGGTTTATTGCGACGCTTCCATCCAAGGACTTGGTTGTGTGTTGATGCAACGTGACAAGGTCATTACCTACGCATCACGTCAACTTAAGGTTCACGAAAGGAACTACACTACACACGACTTGGAATTGGGAGCAGTTGTTTTCGCGCTTAAGATATGGAGACATTACCTGTACGGTACTAAGTGCACCATTTACACCGATCACAGGAGTCTCGAGCATATCTTCAAGCAAAAGGAATTGAATATGCGACAACGCCGATGGGTAGAACTCTTGAATGATGAGCAGTTGTTTTCGCGCTTAAGATATGGAGACATTACCTGTACGGTACCAAGTGCACCATTTACACCGATCACAGGAGTCTCGAGCATATCTTCAAGCAAAAGGAATTGAATATGCGACAACGCCGATGGGTAGAACTCTTGAATGATTATGAATGCGCGATCAAGTATCATCCGGGCAAGGCCAATGTTGTGGTCGATGCTCTCAACCGGAAGGATACCATACCTAGGCGTGTACGTGCGTTACAGCTTACCATCCAATCCAACCTTCCAGCTCAGATTCGTGATGCTCAGGTTGAAGCATTGAAAGCAGAGAACATCAGGGCTGAGTCCCTACGAGGATCGAGACAACGGCTAGAACAAAAGGAAAACGGCGCCTACTATGTTAACGGATGCATATGGGTTCCGCTGTATGGGGACTTACGCGAGCTTGTGATGGATGAAGCACATAAGTCTCGTTATTCAGTACATCATGGTTCGGATAAGATGTACCACGATCTAAAGACTACATACTGGTGGCCTGGTATGAAAGCCAGCATAGCGACTTACGTCAGTAAATGCTTGACTTGTGCTAGAGTCAAGGTCGAATACCAGAAACCATCAGACCCACTTCAACAACCAGAGATCCCGGAATGGAAATGGGAGCAAATATCCATGGATTTCGTTACTGGCCTGCCCAGATCTCAACGCGGAAATGATACCATTTGGGTGATCGTGGATCGACTGACCAAGTCTGCACATTTTCTGCCTATCAAAGAAACGGATAAGTTTTCTACTCTAGCAGACATCTACTTAAAAGAAGTGGTATCAAGGCACGGAGTGCCAACCTCCATCATTTCTGATCGTGACGCGCGTTTCACCTCTGAACTGTGGCAAGCTATGCATAAGTCTTTTGGCTCACGATTAGATATGAGCACCGCTTATCATCCACAGACGGATGGGCAATCAGAACGCACCATCCAAACCCTTGAAGACATGCTCAGGGCATGTGTAATCGATTTTGGTAACGGCTGGGAAAAGCATCTCCCGTTAGTGGAATTTTCATACAACAACAATTACCACACCAGCATCCAGGCCGCTCCGTTTGAGGCATTGTATGGACGAAGGTGCCGATCACCTCTTTGTTGGGCAGAAGTTGGTGACAGTCAAATCACTGGTCCAGAACTTGTAGTAGATACAACCGAGAAGATTGCTCAGATACGACAGCGAATGGCGGCAGCTCGTGACCGTCAGAAAAGCTATGCCGATAAGCGAAGAAAACCACTCGAGTTCCAGGTTGGGGATCGAGTGCTGCTCAAAGTCTCACCTTGGAAAGGTGTAGTCCGATTTGGCAAACGGGGCAAGCTCAACCCGCGTTATGTCGGACCGTTCGAGATCATTGATAGAATTGGCAAAGTCGCTTACAGGCTGAACCTACCCGAAGAACTCAGTGGAGTTCACAACGTATTCCATGTGTCGAATCCGAAGAAGTGTCTGTCAGATGAGACCCTCATAGTTCCTCTCAAAGAGCTCACAATCGACGACAAGCTGCGATTCATTGAGGAACCAGTAGAGATTACGGATCAAGACGTTAAGATTCTCAAGCACACCAGAATACCTCTCGTCCGAGTTCGTTGGAATTCCTGTCGTGGCCCAGAGTATACCTGGGAACAAGAAGATCAAATGAAACTCAAGTATCCCCAGCTGTTTAAGAAAAATGCAACCATTACTGAGGCTGAAGCTACCGCAGAATTTCGGGACGAAATTCCAAATCAACGGGGGGGTGATGTGACACCCCAGGAAAATCAGGAAAACAACGCAACTTAACTAGCTTCCTCAGTAACCACGTGCTAAATTTCGGGACGAAATTTTCTTAACAAGGGGAGAATGTGACAACCCTCAATTTACATGTATTCAGTACAATTTATTAGTGTTAATTAAAGTGCTTGATGACTGTGCTGAATCATTTAACTGCTCTCTGATTACTGTGATATACTTACATGTGTTTGTTAACGTACTTGGCTTGTGCAGAAAACTTGACTAAATGGTCCTGAATATTTTCCTATGTGTTAGGAATTAATTGTGGTCCTGATATATGAAATAATCTTTATAACTAGATTATGATCTATTATTTTAATTGATTTAGCTTGTGAAAGTTGCCAAGATATATAAAACAATCTAATATTATATTGGATATCTTGCTTAAAGATCTAAACAAAATATGGAGGTGTAAGAATATAAGTATGGTGCATATCCTTGCAAATCATTTCATATCTTACAAAAATCAGCCAAATCTAATATTATATTGGATATCTTGCTTAAAGATCTAAACAAAATATGGAGGTGTAAGAATATAAGTATGGTGCATATCCTTGCAAATCATTTCATATCTTACAAAAATCAGCCAAATCTAATATTATATTGGATATCTTGCTTAAAGATCTAAACAAAATATGGAGGTGTAAGAATATGAGTATGGTGCATATCCTTGCAAATCATTTCATATTAATTGTGTTACAAAAATATATGTATAAGACGCCTTATGGAACAATTTAACAACTTAACGGAACAGTATCCGACCGAACAACCGGACATTACCCGGGACACCAAATTTTTGCCAAACACATTGTTTAATTATTTCTTGGCTTGTCATGATCCCCGTCTACCATAACACCCACTAGAATATCTACTAACTAACATATCTAACTATATACTTGGAATTTAACTATTAGTTACAAACTTACCATGAAATTTTACACTTAACCCCCCCCCCTAGCCAATCGGTCACCATCACCACCATATCTCTACACCATACTTCCTAGATTATATCTTATATTTTATTTAGATTTTACATGTTGTAGTGAACAAGATATTAGAATGTAAGATTATATGTATGGACCATGTCTTTGAAAGATCATTTATGTCTTCATTCATATCTCACACCTTACTTCACACCCCATCTCCCTCACCTCTCCTCTCCCTCTCTCGGTTCAACATAACCGCCCATCACCACCACCATTTCACAACCATCTCTTCCATTTTCAAGTTTCATTTAGGTGCTTGAAGGTGAATCAAAGATGCTTGAGCTTGTAGAACTTCAAGAAGAGCTTTGCTTCTTGCTTCTTCATCATCTCTTCTCATCATCTTTTCACTAGATTCTACCCTAGCTATAAGCTAGTAGTAAGCTCTCGTTTAACCCTTGATTATCTTACTTTTATGGCTAATATTTGTAGAATGATGTTTATTTCACAAGAACACTAAAAAGGGTTTAACCAAGAAGATGAAACATGATGTACTTGTGTTAGTATGAAGTTGTTTTGATATGTACTAAGTATTTGCTGATTTACTTGTTGATATTGATGTGGGATATTGTTACGATCACTAAATATAATTAACGGGATCAACCGAACACAAACTAGTAAGCTAGAGACCAAAAACAGCAATCTGTCCATACTTTACAGCCAACTTCAGTTGGCTGTAAACAGGTCATAAACTGAACGAAAAACCGATATTTTGAATCTAAAATATTTCATTATGAAATACGGTTCTAATGGCACTGGAATCGTAATTTTTGGACTTCGTTTACTATTTTTAAAGAACCGATTCGTAACAGCAGCTTAGGCTGAGTTTTTACAGCAATAAATAAGCATTGTATTTTCTGTTGTAACTTGTATTCTGTGTAGAATCGGACCATGAAATTTGTACAGCATATGACAACCGATGCATGTGTAATTACCCCTCTGGAATTTCGTAAATCAGACACTCGATGAATTTTTAATAAATTGTTCCGTGGACTGTGGTCAGAAATACATAAATCTGAGTTCTGTCCGGAAGATGAATTTTTATAAAATATTGGTAGTGAACCTGACCCCGGTATTTTTACACAATTAAATTTGGAACGTTTAAGACATTCTGTAAAAATTTGGGAATTTTTGGAATAATATAACTATTTTATTTAAATGTCCGAAAATAGCCGGTTTTGAATATAAATGCTGAATTGAGATAAGTTGTGACTTGCGTGTCTAAATGTCGGGTATGCTATCCGTGAATGATCTAACATTTTATATATGTTATGTGCATTATCATATGTTTGATTTTGAGTGGAGAATGGATGGGAAACTTAGAGGGCATAAACCGTTAAAGTGATGCATGTTATGTGACAGATACGTGTAGGAACTCTGTGTTCTATTTGAAAGCCACTAAATGACTAACTGGTAAATCATACTAGGACGTGATTGACCGACCTTGACTGTTAGCTATATTGAGAATCTAACCGAGCAAACCGAGGTGAGTTCACACTCTTTCTAAGGCATGGGATTCCCAGGGGTTTGGGAATGGGATTGATTAACTACTTGTACTATCATTACTATTAAACTACTTTTTACTGTCCTCGGATTGAAGGGCACTTACGTAAAACCTACGTACACGATCATAAGACCATCAACTCTATCACTTTAAGTCCCTCATTTATCGACTTAATCGCCGAGGCCTATGGCGAGCATGTCATTAGTTAATAGCGCTATTAGGTTTAACAAACCTCACACCGTGCCAGTCGGACGGGCGTGTACTAATGGACTATGGGCAAAGGGTCAATGCTGATAGACATTGACTTAGGGCACCTCTTATATTTTCGTAGCAGTCGATACGCGTGGTCTAGTAACACATGGGAAACCCCCACTAATCTTCGCAAACATGTCAGAAAGACCGCGATGCAAACTCATACGATACATGGTTTTCAAAACGAACAGATAATTTACGAAACAAATGCTATAACTAAACAACCAACTGTGAATTCACTCAACTTTATTGTTGACTCGTTGTTACATGCCTTACAGGTCGTTAAATGCTTGGAGCTTGCATATGGAGGTGGTCGTTGTGGGATGCGGGCTGATATGTCCCGTATTTAATAAATAAACTTTATGAACTTATTAAACCTACGTTTTGGACTTTAAACTTATGAACTATGGACTATGTTTTGAACTTACGTTTTATGCTTCCGCTGTTTAACTAAAATCGGTTTACTTCCTTTTGGTCACCAATCGTATTGTGTTTGGTATTAATTACTTAATTATGTTGTTCGATATGATTGGTGGCTCGATCCTCGCCTCCAAGCGGTGGTACTCTGCATGGTGGATTTTGGGGGTGTGATAATATGTGATTATATGATAATGTACATTACTGGATGGTATTGTATGCATGAACAACCTTTATTATAACATTCGGTACACGATAATCACACCAAACACGGTTGCTTGAAAATCAAAGACTCGTAAACCCTAATTTGGATGCAAACACTTACATCGTATCATGTGCAATATATCATAGGTCGTGTGTAACGGACTTAGACATTTACTAAACCTTAGAAGCAATAACATACCGAGCAAACCAAGGTGAGTTCACACTCTTACTAAGGCATGGGATTCCCAAGGGCTTGGGAATGGGATTGAAGGAATGAGATTGACTAGATTCGTATATACACTGTTACTAGACTACCTTACCATCGTCCTCGGTTGTGCAGGACACATACGTAAAACCTACGTATACTTGTATTGCTCATTGTCCTCAGGTTGCGAAGGACACTCACGTAAAACCTACGTGAACTTATACTCACTACTTCCTCGGTTGAGTCAGGCACTTACGTAAAACCTACGTAAACCCCCGCGTACCCCTATCCTCGGTTGTGAAGGATTACTTACGTAAAACCTACGTAAACTTGTACGTGTTACTGTTCTCGGGATATGTAGAACACTTATGGTTATGAATAGTCTAGTGGTTATACAACATGGGAAGCCCCCTACCAATAGAACATACTATCGGCCCAGTAGAGCCACATGTTACAAACAAACTTACTATTACGCATTTACTTTCTGTGAACTCGCTCAACTAGTTGTTGATCCTCTGTTACATGCCTTGCAGGTCGTTAGATACATGGAGCTTGCACAGGGAGGAGCTGGTCGTTGTGGGCTTGGATCGTTATCATCTTGTTAAACACTTATGACATTTGATACTTTATTATGATCGGTTTTATTTATACGCTTCCGCTAAACAATGATAACTTACTTATGTTTTGGAACACCTTTATATTGGTGGTTGAATGACATTTACTTTTAAATATTAATTACGTGTTCAATATGATTGGTGGCTTGATCCTGGTCAGTCACGCTCCCAAGCGGTGATACTCCGCAGGTGGATTTTGGGGGTGTGACACATTGTCCCTATACCTCGCGGTATCAGGGAATGCTGTAAGTGCCGTCCTCATAAAGGATCATGAAGGTCAGCAATATCCTGTTTATTATGTTAGTAAAAGATGCTGAAACTAGATATTCTCATTTAGAAAAGTTGATACTAGCATTAGTTATGGCATCAACGAAGCTTAGACATTACTTTGAGACACATAGGATTCATGTTAAAACTAATTATCCTGTTAGAAATATGCTTAGGAAACCAGAGATGTCCGGTAGGATGGCTAAGTGGTCAGTGAAGTTGAGTGCTTATGACTTAGTATATGAACCTAGGAATGCCATAAAATCGCAGGCTCTAGCCGACTTTGTGGCTGATTTCAGTAGTGACATTCAGGATGAGGTAGACCTAGAAGTCCAACAATTAGGAGAATCCTCAGGATCCTGGACATTGTACACTGATGGAGCATCTAATGTTAGAGGAGTAGGACTAGGAATACTACTAAAATCGCCACAGGGGGACATATTACCCAAGGCTATTAGGTGTGAATTTCCTGCTACCAATAACGAAGCAGAATATGAGGCTTTAATTACAGGATTAGAACTAGCTAAAATATGAATATCAAGAATTTGCAAGTATATGTTGACTCCTTGTTAATTACTAATAATTTTAATTGTAGGACCGTATTTGACAGCCTATGGAGTCAATCAGAGCTAGCAACTACCGAAAATGCAGCGGAAATACAAAATCGGCATGAATCAAAGCAGAAATGAGTAGAAACAGATAGAATTCACTTTAAAACAGTTTTCTCATTCAATCTTCACAAAATACACGGGCAGCAATTCGGCTACACGGGAGACATGGACGTACAAAATGAGAAAAAAACTTGGGTATATATAGGGGAGGTAGTTCCGCTCATATGAACATGACCATAAAAGCGAAACCTCAAACTTGTAGTTTCGCTCTTATGGACATGTCCATATAAGCGAAACCTCAACATTAAAACTAGACATTTACACATTTAACCCCTATACAATACATAACTAACACATCTAGACCTTATACATTGATCAACTAAGACTAAGACGCAGGCTTTAGACATTATGCACCAACAAACTCCCCCTTGGATACAGCCGCAGTCTTCAGTCTTGGTCTTCGGGTCTTCATATAGCTTTAAACGTCTCTTCCCTTGGCTTTGGCTTTCTTCTAAGCGCATTCCTTACCATATCATTATGTTTCTTTCTCGCCTTTTCCTCTTCAGCTTGAATCTTCATAAACATTCCTTTCTTTTCTTCAAGCTTTTGACGTTCACGCTTAGCTTTTCTTTTCATCTTCTCATCCAGTAACCACCATGCAGACTTCCATTTAGTTTTAGAGTTGATACTTTTCTGAAAACACAAAGTTACAACTCGCTGAAACTGCATAGCCTGTTCTTTGTCTTCTGGCTGGTAATGAATCTTGTTTATGAAAAGACATTCGATATCCTTTGCAGAGCAATTCACGAGCCACATAGGATCATACACGTGTATTTCTCTAATTTCTCCACCTGCTCTGTAAGTAATCACCGCTTCAGTAGTAATGCAACTATAAACCCAGCCCATGAAGCCTTTGTAAAACTCTTGTTCCATCGGTGGCACTGGTATAGTTTTCATCGTTCTAGGCTTTTTCACATTCAGTATCGTCTCTTCAGACGATGTGGCTTCCAATGTTTGAAGTCTCTCAAAGCTTCGAACTTTATCAAACCCCACATTCCGACATCATTCTTCCTGACAAGATAACCCAAAGTTCTGACTTTAGATAATTCATCCACATCCCACCACAGAAGTGACATAATATCATGTAACTTTTCAAAATACTGCACGCCACATTCTCTTCTTATCGCATACGCATTAATCTGTGGCAGAAAACCCCAGCTGATAATATCACCGAGAGAAACACTTCTATCACGTTGATAATACTTTAGCGGCCTTTTAAATTTCCTCTCGTGACTAACTCTGAATCATTTCTTTTGTTCTTCGTTTGCCATATCTTTTTGAGTGCCATCAAAGTTCTTATCTTTCAAAATCTCAGAAATTTTTCTTCTTAACTCATCACGATTCTCTTCTGTGAAGAATTCCATCAATGTTGGCAACTGTGAAGTATCTTCATCAACATTTTCATCATCCGTCCAGTCTTCTACTTTGACTCTATCGTACATATCAGCCTCTTCAACATAACGATACTCATATTTAGGATGCTGATTAATATCAAAAGCATTCAACTCTTTTTTCAAACTCAGCATTCATGTCTTCTTCAAAATCAAATTTGAATTCAGGATGCACCATGCGAGTCATTTCCTTAATTGTTTCCAACGTGTAAGTATGGAAATGCTCTCCTTCTTCACGATAAGTATCTAATCTCAAGATTAACTTTGCAGCTTGTTGAACATTTTGTGTATCACTCGACTCCCCCTTTCCATCTGCTTCCCCTGATTCTTCATTTACTGAATCGTTCATCAGATCATCAACATTCTGTTCAGAAGAAGCCTCAGTAACTTTCAACCCTGTACCACCCTGAGCATCATCATCGTCATCGTTATTACCAGATCCATGACTGCTCGCAGAAAATACTTTCTCATCTTTATCATCTTTCTTTTCTTCCTCCTCTTCTTCATCATCTTCATCACTACTGCCACCCATTAATTCTTCAAGCGGTGTATAATCCTCAAAAAGACCACAAACAGCAGAGATAGGCTCGGGATTCTCAACAACCATAGCAGGAACAATCGATCTTTCTGTCACTGCAGAACTCCCTTCAACGCCTTTGTCTTTGTCTTTCATTTTTTTATCAATCTCTGCTTGACGTTGTGCTCTTAGCTCTTCAAGTTGCAGCTCTTCAAACCTTTGTTCTACAGATGTTCCAAGCATGCTTTCAACTACTTTATTCAGCATATAGAATTCATGATCTCTGAACGCTTTGGCTGCTTCAAGCTCTTTGTTCTTTAACTTGAAGTATTCATTCTGTTCATCATGTCGAACTTTCTCTTCTTCAAGCTCAGCAACTCTTACTTTCAAAATGTCAATCTCTGACTGATCAGAATCTATCTTTTTCTCCAACTCTTTGTTATCATTCTCCAACCTCTTTACTCTCATTTCAAGAATCTTTTCACGGTCAGTCACCCTTTTATTTTCAGCAATCAACTTTTTGTTTTCAGCAATCACTTCATCGACTTTCTTTTCAACATTCTTGACTTGAGAAATGTTTGCAAAATCGAAATCTCCCACATCATCAAGGCTCAGATTTGAAGGAACATTTGGAATACCTTTATACCCTGCAGAACCAGGTGTTAATTGACCTTGGGTGAGTGGAGGTGTTTGAAAGATATCTTGTGAGGTAAGAAGGGTTTGTTGTGGCGGAGGTGAAAGATGTAACGGTGAAGGTTGTCTTGGTGGTGTTGGGTGTTTAGGTGGTGAAGATTGTTGTGGTGGAGTAGGTTGTCCGGGTGGTGATTGAATTGGTGATTGTGGTGGTGTTGGTTCATGTGGTGATGTAGGTGGTTTCTTGCTTTCTTTTGTTTGTTTCTTCTTGAGCACAATCTTCGGTATCTTAATCTTTGGAGTCACCTTTCTGATCTTTGGAGAAACCACTTTCTTTCTAGCTCCAGCTTTCTTTTTACCGCCTTGAGGAGATTGTGATTGAGAGACATGTTCTGGAGAAGGAACATAAACATCATCATCATCCTTTTCCTGTCTCTTTCTCTTTCTTAACAACTTTTCTTTTTCTGTTTCCTCCTTAATTCTTCGTAAATGTTCAGTCTCATCAACTTCCTCTTCTAAAGAGGAGCTTGTAGTGTCTTTATTCACATCATCTCCCTCAACATCATCAACAATCTTTTCTTTCCCTTTCTGAACTTCAACATTCACAACTTTATCCACATCAGCAACCACTGTTGGCCCTGTCTCTAAGACATCAGTATCAAATAGATCATTAACGTTAAACAGATCATCTTCAGCAGTTACTACTGGTTCCTTTTCTACAGTGGTCACAGGATTATCTTCTTCTGGCTCATCAATCAAAGATGGTTTAGCAGCCTTCTTTTGTTTCTTCTTTGGTTGTGAAGAAGATTCTTTAACATTTTGCACAATAGGAGTGGCCTTTCTGCGTCGTCTCCGAGTTTCTTTAATATACCATTCATTCTTTGTGTTTTTGAAATCTTCAAGAACTTTAAGCTCATCAACATACGCTGCTTCTTTCATTTCATCTTCATTTCTCCATTTCTAATGATCAACAGGATCTGGATCAACATAGTTTGCATCTTTGATAAAACTGAAGAATTCAGCAACAACTTTCGGTTCAGGGTGGTTCGGGTGATATCTCACAAGTTGTTTGATTGTAACTTCATTCATGTGTGATTGCACCAACAAATCATCCTTTATATTTCTGTCAATCTCAGGATAAGCGTGATCAATCAGCATCTGTACAAACCTCGGATACGTCCAGGTTTTGCTCTTTGATGTAATATTCTCTGCCATGTAATGAAACACGATATGCGAAAAGTTGTATTTCTTGTTTAGCACTAAAGCAGTCACCATATTCATTTGATAGTCACGCATCGCATCATAACCTCCTTTTGTGTGACTTAAAGACATCAAAACACAGTGAATCACGAACTTATACGGCTTTGTAAACTTTGACTTCAAATAATTTCTAGCATTCAAAGCTCCCTGATATCCCATTCTTAACATGCATCCTTTCACCATTTTTTCCGGAAATCTTGTTGGCGAATAAGAGCTTCGATGACGAGAATCTTCTCCAACTTCCATGCACTTCAACAATTGAAGATATAACTTTGTTCTGATCATTATAGTTGGCATTTTTCCAGAAACGTTCAATGTGAGATTTGTACAGTGGTCTTTGATCAGTCAATGCCTTTTGAATGGGAATACGTCCCATGAATTCCAATATACGACTGAATTTGGCCAATTCCGGATATTTCTGAACATCCAAATCACAACAACTGTTGTGAAGAGGATCAAATACAACATTAGAACCCTGCACATCAAACACATACACTAAATCAGATACTTAGAAAAATTTTATCACTATTATTTCACTTGAAAAACGCTAAGTGTATCACAAGCAAAACTACAAGTACACTAAAAGCGAATCCCTCATGTACACAAAAGCGAAACTACAGATTGTACAGAAGAGCGGAACATCATTAACATGGTCGCATAAGCGGAATCTCATTAACATTGTCACATAAGCGAAATTACGAAGTGTCTTATGAGCGAAACATTTAATTATGACCGTTTGATCGAAACCTCTATCCAAACCTCAGAAAACTCATCAAATCTCAAAATTGAACTTGTAATCTTGTTAAACTAAAGATTTCGAGACTTGGGGTCTGTTTTGATTTCGTTTTTGACATTACTAGAACCCTAGATCTGAGATTGAATACCCTATGACACGATAAACATCATCAATCAACAAATTTGCAACAATCAACACACACATCTGTTATCTACATACTAAAACGACTGTACAGGTGTGATATCAAGTTCTGATTTAATAGTTAAAACATCTAAAACTATGTTCTGTTCAGTTTATGGCCGACAGTTCAAAAATAGACATGATTTTGGTCAAATTAGAATAGAATCAACCTTGCCCATGATTAACAACTAAGATATTCACAAGATCTATGAACAATCGGGCAGCACTTCGCCTGAAAACTGAGATTTTAGGGTTTCGCTTTAACAATCGCCGGAGAAGAAGACGTATAAGAGAAAGGGTGAAAAGTGACATTATGAGTGGAACCCCGGCTTATATAGATGGTGTGGTTTCGCTCCTACGACCAATTGTCAAATAAGTGAAACCAGGTGGGTCATACAAGCAAAATCACAATTAAATCAGCCATATGAGCAAACCATGGTTTAAGTGCACTTATGAGCGAAACCTTTGTTTAATAGTGACAAATGAGCGAAATCATGTTATAATTTTTTATAAATTTAAATTTTTGACAATTTTCTGATTAAACACCATCACACCCAGTTAACCAAGTCCAAGTCAATGACCTTGGTTAACTGCTTGGCCCACCAAGTCCAAGTTAATGGCCTTGGTTGACCGAATTATGAAGTACGCAGTTATTTTATTCTGAAAATAGTTCAAATGAATGAACTTTTGAACGTTTTGAGCTTTCAAACGCTTTTCAATTGACAAACATTGTACCAATCATTTTTCTGCATTATCAGCTTACCCAGCCCTCATCATACACTGACATGATCTGCACTAAGCTTTGATCGTCCGATTCCCATCAGTTGTCGAAAATAAATGAGAACTAAAATCTTTTTGAATTTTTATCTGGATAACTGAAAACTGTACACACAATATTTTTGTGAGTGTGTTAGGGGATCATATCAGCTGCCGACTAGACACAAGCACCATTAAGTTGTTATTCATTTTATGCATTAAACAATTCGCGTAGATTGCCGATATACTGATCCACTTAAATTCTCACAAAACGTTTAATCTGTTCGGGATACAGAATTAGTGTTTTAGGACTTAAACATCTACATGTGTCCCACCTTAGTATATACTCCCGTATCCAGATCCCAGTATTCAGTCTTACAGGTGAATATACCTAGATGATATCTGTAATGGGGTGTTGTGCGAGGGCCGTGAGAGCTCAGGTCGATACTTCCATATACGCAGAGAGATGACGGCTTCGACTTTACGGTGGGTCCCCTTTAGAGGATCTTTTGATTATAACAGCACATGATTAACATTTTTCAATGTGTCATCATTTTTTATGCTGAGGGGAGGCTTTACAAGTAAAGCAATGCGTAAAGCATTATCCGAGGACTAGGTCAGTATTTCCATACAGCAGAAGTCCCGGGATAATACCCCAGATATCACTCAGCATAAAGACCTAGTATCTCAGAATATGGGACCCTTCAAACAGGATTTCAGGGGTTACCTATATATCCTGGAGGTGTTCCCCACGTAGACGCAAGTGAAATTTATGTTTATATCCCGAACTGATCTACTAATTTTGTGAAAACCTACCGGCACATCTTTAGCGAGACTGCTTAATTGCATTTTATACATTACAATTCTTTAGCGTACTGTGTCCGTCAAGTTGATGCACTATCATTTCCCCTATTCTACACAACTCTTTTTGAAGTTTTCTAATGTTTTTGGAGTTTTGAATTTTATCATGTTTTTGTATTTTTCTGCGAATTTCTCCCCCTAAAACTAAAACATATTTTTGTGTTTTTGTTTTTATCGAAAAGCAGAAAATAAACTGTACAAACAAAATTGACAACCCGACAAAGGTTCACGTCAGATCGCTGCCCAATTCGGCTTCACATTCAATAACCCTCTCGGATTGCAGATTTTTCATCCCGTTTAAACTTAACAGATAATAAAATCTCTTTTTATCAAATCGTTTAGTATAGAAATCCGCTTTCGGTTCATCGGTGTGCAAGTGTTCAATCCGAATTAACTTTTTTTCGTGACAACCACGAATAAAGTGGTGACGGATTTCAATGTGCTTTGTTTTTGAATGATGAACCGGGTTTTTAGTTATGTTGATAGCTGCTTCATTGTCCACATAGATAGGAGTATCTAAGAACTGCAAACCGAAGTCTCGCATCTGCTGTTGGATCCAAAGGATCTGCGAGCAACAGTTGGAGGCTGAAACGTATTCAGCCTCGCATGTAGAGAGCGCTACTGAGGTTTGTTTCTTACACTGCCAGGTGACAAGTCGAGTTCCGAAGAACTGACACCCAGCAGTGGTGGACTTTGCGTTTTGCTTGCAGCTGCCAAAATCAGAATCAGCAAAACCAGATAAAGTAAAGTCACCCGATCGAGGATGCCACAAGCCAATGCTTGGGCAGCCTTTCAAATACCGTAGATACGTTTCACTATGGTCAGGTGTGACTGCTTTGGATTTGACTGATATCTGGCGCAGAGACACGTCGGATACATGATGTCTGGACGGGAAGCCGTGAGATACATAAGTGATCCAATGATAGATCGGTACAATGTCTCGTCCATCTTCACTCCATTTTTGTCTGGACAAATTCCATGATTCTGCGCTAAGGGGGTGGATGCAGGACTGCAATCTGTCATGTCGAACTTGTCGAGCATGTCCTTTACATACTTCGTTTGGTGAATGAAGATTCCGTCGGGCAGTTGTTCCACCTGCAGCCCGAGGAAGAACTTCATCTCCCCCATTGAAATCATCTCGAACTTCTTTTTCGTTACCCTCTCAAAGTCTTTGCAAAGGTCGTCATTGGTGGATCCAAAAATAATATCGTCCACATAAATCTGCACGATCAACAAGTGGCCTGCCTCTTCCTTCGTGAACAACGTGCAATCTACTGTCCCTCTTGTGAACCCGTTGGCTAACAAGTACTGAGAAAGCATCTCATACCAGGCTCTCGGGGCCTGGTGAAGACCGTACAGTGCTTTGTCCAGTAGAAACACCTTGTTTTTGTGTAGTGGGTCTGTAAACCCCGGCGGTTGCCCCACGTACACCTCTCTTTGATCTTTCCGTAAAGGAAGGCAGATTTTACGTCTAGTTGATATACTTTAAAATCTTTCCATGACGCAAAGGCTAGAAAAATCTGAATTGCCTCGAGTCTGGCAACTGGCGCGTAGACTTCCTCGTAGTCTATTCCTTCCTGTTGACTGAAGCCTTGGACCACTAGTCGCGCTTTGTTTCTTACCACGACACCTCTGTCATCACGTTTGCACTTAAAAACCCATTTTGTTTTGATTAGTTTCTGATTCGGTGGCAAATCGACAAGTCTCCAGACACCCAGGTTTTCGAATTGTTGCAGCTCCTCCTGCTTTGCATTCACCCAGCTATCCTCGGTCAATGCCTCTTTGTAAGTTCTGGGTTCTATCTGCGAAATAAAACATTTTAATGAGACTTCTTTTTGCATATCAGAAATAGATGAATAGAAACATGTAAGAGCTCGATCTATTTGATGTCGGGTTTTGACACCACTTTGCAGGTCGCCAATAATTTGTTCTGAAGGATGATAAGACAACGTCCGAGGCATAGCATTGTCAGGCACATTCACTTCCGATTCCAAACTCGATATGTCAAGATCAACGTTTTGATCCTCAGCTTCCGTTGGATCCTCGTCAAAAGTCGGAGCGGGTTCCGCTTCTGAGTCGTCAGATTCATCAAACGATGGAGCTGGTTCCTCTGGTGGTTCATGAACTGTTCCACTCGGTTCGGCTTCGTTGTCGTGAGTACCCACGGTGGGTTGAGGAACTATTGGCGAATTAGACACTTGCTCCTGTGGCATATTCTACTGATACAGGTACATAAGAGCTAGTTCCTCATCACTTGGCTGAACCGGCAAATGAAACGACTCCCAGAGTTTGTCGTAGTCGAATAAGAATCTTTGTCCGGGAAGTTGTGGCGATGGAGTGTGCTTCTGACAATCCACATGTTGGACTTGAATCACCTTCCCCAGACTTGGTACGAACACCCTCTTCAGCGGGCTAGCGTAACCTACAAAGAAACACTCATTAGACTTAGCGCCAAATTTGCCGTTTTCATCAATAAAAGTGCAAGGAGATCTAAACGGCTCCAGAAACTCAAGATTCGGCTTATAACGGTGCAGCAGCTCAAAGCAAGTCTTTTTATACTTCTTGACAGTGAGGACTCTATTCAATGTGTAACAAGCTGCTGAAACTGCTTCACTCCAGAAAAAGATTGGTAGCTTGGAATCGGCTAACATCAAACGGGCTGTTTCAATCAGGGTCCGATTCTTTCATTCAGCTATGCCATTCTGCTGTGGTGTGTACGGCGCACTGAATTCATGAAGAATTCCTTTCTCATTGCAGAACTCGTACATCTTGTTGTTTTTAAACTCCGTTCCGTTGTCGCTCCGAATCCTCCTGATTGGCAGTTTATACACCGTTTCCATCTTTTTGAAAAGCACCATCAATGACTCAAAAGTTTGATCTTTTCGTTCCAAGCACACCACCCAAGAAAATCTCGTAAAATCATCAGTCACAACCAGGCAATATAAGTCTCCGCTGATGCTCTTTACATTGACAAGCCCGAAGAGATCCATGTGCAATCTCTCAAGAGGTAACCTGATTGTGTTCATGATCTTCAGAGGATCTGACTTTCGAGTCTGCTTTCCTTTCTTGCATGCTATACAATCATCATTCAAGTGAAAATTCTTCAGATTTACACCATCAATTAAATCATTATGTACCAAAAAGTTCATTTTGCGAACATGAATGGCCCATCTTTCGATGCCACGTAATCGAATCTTTTTCTGTCGCTTTAGTTTTTGACACTAAACACTGTTTCTGATGGGATGTTGGCGTTGCGACGCTCATATCAAGTATATAAAGATCATTCTCCCGCGGAGCGCGCAACAACACCATCTCATCAGGGATTTTAAACCGTGGTTTCAACATAACACATTCAGTTTTAGTAAAATGTACACTGAACTCTTTATCACAGATTTGTGAAATACTGAGTAAATTGTTTGTTAACTCCACTATGTAGTTCACTTTGTCGAACGAAATTACTCCATTTGACAACGTTCCTTGACCAACGATCCTTCCACCTTGATTCCCGGCAAATCCAACATAGCTTCCGTTTATGGATTTAACATCATAAAGCAAAGCAAGCGTCCCAGTCATATGAAGTGAAGCGCCACTATCCATAATCCACTTTGATAGAATCGACTTGGGCAGCCCCTGCACACATCAAATCAAATTTATTCAAACAATGAAGCCCAAGATTTCTTAATTTCCGACACACTTCCGAACACAACATCACACTTTTCATTTGTTTTCGGAAAATCAAATGTCACATTTGGAACCTCTTCTTTCACAATTGTTTTAACTTTGTTAGTTATCGGTGGAAATTCATCAAGAAACTTATCAACTTCATTTTCGACCTTAACAACGTCATCTTTAAAATTCTTTGATTCACTTTTCAAAGCATTCTCCATCTTCTTGACCTCAACAGACGGTTTCGATTTCGCGATCCAAGATTGATTTTCAAAAATTTTTGTCTTAGGGTAAATTTTTGAAGTCTTTCGAGTCTTAGAGGATTCGCCAATCTCAAAAATCGATTTTTGGCTTATCCTCCGATTTCAAAGATTCCCCTCTCTTCAAAATACGGATCGGAGAAACCATCGGCTTTTTGCCCTTTGTGTCAGTCGGAGATTTAGGTCGAGGTTTTTCAGTGTCTGACTTTTGAGCATTTTGTTTAATAACAGCTTGTTTTTGAACACTTGGTTTTGAAACAGTTTGTTTTTGAACCGGTTTTACAACAACAGGTTTCTCGATCACTTTCTGACACTGTTTCGCCATGTGTCCGATTTCACTGCAGCGATAACACATCCTTTTGTCGTATTCGACAAAAGTAGATTTGACTGATTCTTCTTTCAACTTCTTTGCTGCATTGAAATCGTCCACAGCTTTTTGACTAAAAATATAAATCATCTCATCGTCAACACTTGGACCAGCGACAAACACATCGTTCATCTTCTCTTTCGGCTTAAACACCTGCTTAGCCGTTTTCTTTTCAAACCCAATTCCTTTGTTTTTAAGATTATTTTTCTTGTTGTGAACTTTACCATCCCCGTCTTTCTTTCCCGAACTTGTTGGATGAGATGTCACAAACGACTTTTTAGGTTTCGAAAAGAATTCATGGTTATTAACCTCTTTAATGTTCATTTCAACCAGTTTAAACACTTTTTCAACATTCTCTATTTTCACATTCTGAAATGGATACTCGTAATCGGAATAAAGCTTGTCTGTTCCAACCATAGTGTATACCACCATGATCGGATCGTCATTCGCACTCTTTTCCGATTTCGGTATGTATTGATCTAAGAAATTCCCTTCATCTTCAGAATCACTAACAACCTTCTCAGATTTAGCCTTTTCAGATTTCTCACTCTCCTCATCCAACACCTGATCGATAACATTTTTGATAACCTGAGATTCGTTGTCAGTATCGGATGGGGAGAATGTGACATCTATGGTCTCAGGCAAATCATCTTCTATCGTTCTCAGTTTGAGATTCAAAGCCGCTTCCACCCCATCTGGATATTTCTGTGTGTAATGATTCCACATTGGGGGTGGAACGCTTTTAAAGACAGGTGCCGTATGTGGCTATTAGGGGACAATCTGCTCAAGAACGTACGATGACGCCACATAACTCATTAGCTTTTTATCAATCCGATCGTTTTCAGTTTTAGCCAATTCGAGTTCTTTCTTAAGCGATGCGATTGTGTCTAAATGAAAATTGACTTCAATTTGTTTATCTAATAGTGTTTCTTTAGCCAATTTTGTAGCTTTATCGTTTTCAACACTTTCTTTTTGTATCATCTTGATTGATCTGGCGAGAGTATCGTACGCCTCTTTAACTTGGCCAAGGTCAAACTTAATCATATCAGCGTGGTGTTTCAATTCCTGATACTTAGTGTCTTTTTCAAGACACTCCGTGCATGGTTTTAAACACTGTTTGCACGGTGTTTCCGGGATTGAAACAACATTTTCAACAACCTGCTCTAAACAATCAGTTTTACCGACATTGTTTGACTCAGACTCAGAAAGTTTGACTGATTTGATCTCCTGAACTCCAGATTCCTCTTGTTTGACAGACACACAACTGACAGACTTTGACTTCTCGGATTCTGAGTCTACCTCATTGAGTTTTCCCATTAGAGCTTTGTCAGCTATGTCTTTCAAAGCTTCTCCAGTCATCTCTTTTGATACATCTATCAACTCTTCAGCGACTTCTTTCTTCTCTTCAAACCTTGGACATGATCCGGTCCTTGGTTCTTCAAAATAACCAGCAAAAGATTCAGAAATGTTAGGAGGCAACACAGATTTCATTAAACTTCCTAAAACCTCCTGCTCAGACTGGTAGTAATACACTCCAGCAGCTATTTCTTCCATATCGACCGCATTATCAGCAGAAACCTCTTCAACAACTACAGAAACATCTTCAGTAACTGTTTCTGGCTCAGACGTCATCTTAGAAATTTCAACAACTTCAACCATCATGCCCTGTCCATCGTTACTAGGAATATACTTATCCCAGCTGAAACCTCCAGCAACCCTTTCATCGTCTTGATTCACGATCAGTGCCTTTTCTGGTTTATTCTCAGTCTGTGGCCTCTGAACAGTTTGCTGTTGATTCGGTCGGTGATAGATCGCTTGCCTGTAGTAGTCGTTGGTGAACGGGTTTTGATGATTGTTTACTTCACGATTAGGACATTCTCGTTTGAAGTGATCGCGTTCTTTACATTTGAAGCATGTAACTTTAGACTTATCAAAGCCTAACTTTTGATCGGGGCCTGATAGACTATTTCGGCCTGTAATTTCCATGAAACGTTGAGCCCTGCGAACCAAACTAGCCATACACCACTTGATGTGAACTAACTCGAGCTCTTCGGGATCGATTTGATCGTAATCCTCCTTTGTCATGTCAGGATTACCGATCCTTCCTGATACTAAGCCTTCATAGGCCTCGAGAACGGAAGCAAGCATGGCTATATGCTGTTTTGCGGCGGTTTCAGTGATCTCGTTTCCATTTTTGATATTCACCGCAATATTACACTGTACCCCAGAAACATACGCCTGATGATTAGATCCTGTTGAGCTTTGAGGTGAAGACTGCTCCTGAGCTTTGATATTCAGTTCAAAGTTCGCGAATGGTGAAGAATTGCCGGATTGAGGAGTGTTTGAAGAAACACTTGATGTGTTATCAGCAATGAACCCACTATGTATTTTAGGACTTTGATTTGTTGAAACTGATGGGTTGCCTTTGTAATATAGAGACACATCTTGCTGCACAGTCGCTGAGTTCGTTTTCTTGATTTTCAGCAATTCCAATTCGTGGGCCTCGATCTTCTCGATGAACGAGCTGAGGCTGAGATTCACAAAATCAGAATTGTTCTTCAACATCATTAGATACGTGCCCCACTCATCATACGGAAGTGCATCACACAACTTATCAATCCACTCTTCATTTGTCTTTGTAATTCCCAAACGCTTCATTTCGACCACAAGATGACAATATCTTTCGATTAACTGCTTTGTTGTCTCGCCTTTAATCCCAGTAAAGATATCAAATTCCTTTTTGATTAAGGCTTTCTTGTTCTTGATCATCCAAACACTGCCTTGGAATTTCAGTTTCAACGCTTGCCACATTGACTGAGAATTGTCTTCATGTTGTAGTAAAACGAGAATATCTTCCTTAATGGCCTGTTGCAGAATGCTCACCATCTTCTTTTCAGCTTTGAAGTCAATCTGTTCAGTTTCCGTCAAACTCCCGATGCTTTTTTCCAATCCCATACCGTTAACTGGTGGTACATACTTTGCCTCTATTTTCATCCAACACTCAAAGTGATTGGCTTGTACCCAATTTTTGAAACGTCCTGACCAACCCGCATATTCATCCAAACTCATAAGCTTTGGTGGCTTTTGCATCGTCCCTACCTCGTTTTCCATGTTAACGTTCTGCACTATACTTGCCGGACTCTGCGTAGCCGTCAAACCACTTCCCGCAAACAAGTTATAAAAATCTTGATGTTCCATTTTAGTGACAAATTTCCAAAAATGTTTAACTTTTTGATTAACCGGTTGATTTTATCAAAAAACTTTTAACACAAACTGAGTTTCCAACACTCGATCACGTGCAAAATGGACTAATCGCTCAAAACATGGGATTTACACTAAAACATGTCAAATAAGCGAAACTAGATTTTATGTATACTAAAGAGCGAAACCTCTAGTGTTCACAAAAGCAAAACCGGGTGATGTCCAAATGATCGAAACTACTCAATGCACTAATAAGCGAAACCTCAAAACTGACACTTGGAGCGAAACCTATGAGCGAAACCTTCTAAAATGACCTTATCAGCGAAACTATTCGAGCGAAACTCCTGGTTTCCAATGCCGTAAAAGCAAAACCTCTCAAGATGACATAAAAGCGAAACCTATTCACGAGCCATTTTAGGTCACTTTTATGCTGATTTTAGGTCTGAAAATCTCAAGGGTTTGTTATTAACCAATTTTACACCATATATTCAGATTTCAGTCCATTTTGACCGTCAGAAAGTCTAGAAACTCAAAATGTGCTTGAAAAAGGCTTTGATTCGGGTCAACTAGCTCACAACTGGCTCTGATACCAATTGTAGGATCGTATTTGACAGCCTGTGGACTCAATCAGAGCTAGAAACTACCTAAAATGCAGCGGAAATACAAAATCGGCATGAATTAAAGCAGAAATGAGTAGAAACAGATAGAATTCACTTTAAAACAGTTTTCTCATTCAATCTTCACAAAATACACGGGCAGCAGTTCGGCTACACGGGAGACATGGACGTACAAAATGAGAAAACAACTTGGGTATATATAGGGGAGGTAGTTCCGCTCATATGAACATGACCATAAAAGCGAAACCTCAAACTTGTAGTTTCGCTCTTATGGACATGTCCATATAAGCGAAACCTCAACATTAAAACTAGACATTTACACATTTAACCCCTATACAATACATAATTAACACATCTAGACCCCATACAGTTATTAACTAAGACTAAGACGCAGGCTTTAGACATTATGCACCAAAAGCGAAACCTCAACATTAAAACTAGACATTTACACATTTAACCCCTATACAATACATAATTAACACATCTAGACCCTATACATTGATCAACTAAGACTAAGACGCAGGCTTTAGACATTATGCACCAACATTAATGGATTCTATGCAGTTAAGGGTGAGAAATTAATCGAATACCTCGATATTCTCAAAAAATTAGCAGGATATTTCGATGTTTTTACACTTGAACAGGTACCAAGGGAAGATAATGCTGAAGCAGATGCCTTAGCAAACCTGGGATCATCGGTCAGGATATCGGAAGGAACCCAAATACCAATACTACATAACTTGTATCCTGCAACTAATCCTCAGGATAAAGAAGTAATAAGTATCCAGGATCCTGTTGCTGAATATCCTGAGGAGGATCCTAAATCCTGGATGGCTCCAATCATAAGATATCTCAAGGAAGGATACATCCCTAAAGACGAAAATCATAAGGCATTTAGGATGAAGGTATCACGATTCACCATTACAAATAATGTCTTGTATAAGAAATCTCTTGCAGGACCATATCTAAGGTGCTTGGTGTTTTGGTCAAAAATCACACAAGGATAATGTAACCAAACTTTATGTAAACGGGGTATGATGCTTGGTTAGCTATGAAAGTAAAGGATCACTTCTGTGATAAAGATACAAAGACACAATGATTTATACGAGGAAAAAGCCCTTGATCAATGTATGATCTCCGGCATAAAAAACCTCGGGTGATGGCAACTACCGATCACCAACTTCAATATAATAAAAATGTAGTTACAACTTCGGATGATAATGAGCTGAGTACAAGGATCACTGAGTGTCTAAGTGTTCGAGAGTTGTGTCGTATGTTGTGTGTTCTTCCGAATGAGGAAGATGGGTATTTATACATGTGTGGGTGACTTATTTTAGGTAAAATGACTAAATATCAGCTCATTACCCCTTTAGAAATAAAGATAATCTAGCCTAAATTGCTGCCCATGAATCAAGCCTAGTTTCCATATCCGGCACAACGTTCATCTTCAATTCAGCTCTTGCCATATTTGTGAAAGCGCGTCCCTGGATCATGATATGTAGGGCATATCCTGCTAGATGTTCCTGCAAAATAATATTATAGTAATCGAAAGTGATCGTCAGTATAAGGATCACCTCAATGTCCCGTGATCCTGATCCTGAGGTCCGGCTGAGGATCACTGCCTGCCAAAGAAATAAGGATCACTGGTTAGGATCACGTATAAGGATCATTCATAGTAAAAATCCAGCCCTAACAATTGCCCCCAAAATATAAGGAGTTAAATGTAAATAGATGAGTTATATTTTGTTTTGAGCTTATCTCTAACGGACGATTCCGATTTACTAGCCGTTGCACATGGACTAGCCGTTATGATATTTACGTCACTGATGTGACAATCCCTGCGAATCATCATTATAAATAGGAGATAGGGTTAGGATCATTTTGCATTTAAATTCGAAGTATCTCCCTTTATAATCGTCACCGAAGGCTTGATCAGGTATCATCTTCTTCTTTTTCTTCTTTGCCCTGTTCTTTCTTGTTTTTACTCTGTTTTCGTCTCGAATATGCTTCTTCGGAATTCACCGCACAAAGGCTCTAAGAAGGATAGTCCCTTGAAAAGCCAGGGGATTATCAAAGATTCTCCTATGGAGAGATGCTGTTTTACCGATATCCAAATAGACAAGCTTCGCCATTGCTTTCCGGCGAACGATGTTTTTAAGTCTTTTGATCCTACTGCTTTGAGTGATTTTGTTTCGGACACTTGGGTGGCCTTTCCTGCTACTCCTTTCCTCATCGGGTATTCATATCCTTTTCCGACATTTACCCAATCTTTCTTTTCTCTTACCGGCATCTCATATATCCAAGCTATGCCGATGATCTGGAGGGTTCTATATACCTTCGAGAGGATCATCGAGCAAGAAGGGATTGATTTAGGGATGTCAGAATTAGCTGAGCTCTATGATCTCACCACCTTTGGTTCTCACCGGTACTTGTTGAAACGGAAAGCTGGGGAGGATCACCCTATTTTCAAAGTGACCAAGAATGATACCAACTGGAAACGTCGATTTTTCTTTGTTAAGAGGGATTCCATCCCGGATGGGAAGGATCTGCCCAAGGAATGGGCCACTCATGGTAGGATAGAGGATCCTCGAAGGATCACTATCAGTTCTGTCTCATATGATGAGGATCACTGATGTCTTTTCTTTTTTTTTGTCTTTTTATGCAGCTATCTCCGTTGCTCACTTAAAGTTGACCCCTGCTGCCAAAGAGAGAGTGTTAGCTTTCAAGAAGCTTGATCCTGAAGTTCGAAGCTTCCAGATTATTATCCAAGATTCTCAAGAGATATCCTCTGCATCTGCCGCAATGTCAAGTAAGTATCCTCATAGAAAATAAGTTTTATGTGAAAGTATTTAATTTAACAAGGGAACTTATCTTGTTTTTGAATTGTGTAGGTGCCGGAAAGTCTGCCAGGTCCGTTAAGTCTGCCTCCAAGTTTGGGATCAGTGACCTTGCCAACGTTACTTCCTCAAAGAAGAAAGCTCCCGCTGCCAGCCCTTCAGTCTCAGCTCCTAAAGCGTCCATTCGGGGCAAGGGAAAAAAGAGGAAAGCTTCTGATGAACTCCAAGGATTCCCTCTCCTTCGTCAGCAATTTCTTGATTATGTGAACGAGGTGAGGATCACTGCCCCTGTTGGTTATCTGTCTCTAGTATCCTTCTTGAGGATCATCTGATTCTGAGCTTACCTTATTCCCTTCTTTGCAGAAACTTGCCGAGATCGAGACATATCTAGGCCATGTTGAGGATCAAGAGAGCCAGATTGCCGACCTTCAACAAATGGGCGTGCTCAAGGATCTCAAGATAGCAGATCTTGAGAAGGAACTCCGGGCCATGAAGACTGAGGCTGCTCAAAGGTTGATTGATATGGATAATGAGAAGCAGGAGATCACCCAAGATGCCAAGGTCTCAGCGGCGATTGCTATGTACAAGATCCAACTTCAAATGGCTGAGGAGGCTCAGGATCCCATCTTTGACAAAAGCTCATGGGACGTTGAAGGTTGGAAGGCAAGGCTGGCGGACTTGGATGATGAGGAAGATGCTGAGGATGTCCCAAGGCTGGAGGGAGGTGATGCTGGCAAGGATCAAGGTGAAGATGCTGGTGGAGATGGAGCAGCGGAGAAGTAAGCTGCATGATTGGGCGATGATGGATATTGTTGACTAGGCCGGAGCCCAATTTTTTAGGTTTTTTGGTAGTGGTTTGTGGTTGATGGTTTGTGAACAATTATGGTCTGTAACGTTAAACAATAGTTTCTTAGGGTTAAGGATCCTGGATCCTTTTAGACAACAGGTAGGATTACAAAAGGTGGAAGGATCCTCTGTTTGGGGGATGAAGCCTTTGTGATCCTGCCGCTTTTACTTTCCTGCAAAAATGCTAAGACCGCATAGACAATGGACACCCTTTGCCAACCCATGTGGACGGGCCACGTTTTGCTGGTAGAAATGTGGGTTGGCAATTTTGACAACTTTTTGAAAGGGTTAATGATCCTTTTTGTTTAATAATATAACTTAACTTTTCTGGCTTATCCTGTGTTGTTATCCTTCAATAATCCTCTTATTTCTCAATTGCTATATTTGTTAAAATGACAAGAGTTGACAAAGTGTTAAATAATCTTAGGATATGATCCTGGATCAAATATCCTCATATTGAAAATTCTTAAAGCGTTTTAGTTCAAGGATCATAGGTTCGGTTGTCAAAGTATAAGGGTTGGTTAGGATAATGAATAATGAAATTGAAAATAGTTAAGGATCATACCTGAAGATCCACGTTAGGATCCTAACTTTTAATCGGTACAACCATAGGTAAAACTTTAATGGACAATAAGGATTAAGGATCCTTAATCGTTTAACTTCGAAAACCTGAAAAAATGGAATATAACTTGGGACTAAGCCAATGTAAAAGATAAATTAGTAACTGGGGACATGCCCAAAGGATAACTGAGAATGATCCCAAAGGATCACTGGGGACAAGCCCATAGGATAACTGGGGACAAGCCCAAAGGATAACTGGGGATGATCCCGGAGGATCACTGGGGACAAGCCCAAAGGATAACTGGGGACAAGCCCAAAGGATCGTATGTAAACTGGAGTATGGCCCTTTCTGGCAACTATCCAAACTTAGTGACATGAAAATGTCAAAACCTTAGCTAACGTGAAAACGTTAGAAACCTTAGGAACGGATGTATGGTGCGTCCACCATTATACGTAGGATCCCAAGTATAGCCAGTACGATGAGGTCGCCAGCCCCGAAAATGGGTACCGATCCCAAAGACATGAACTATATCAGGATCATCGTGCGCTGCTGGCGGAAACTGGGGATAGTCCCAAGGATAACTGGGGTTGTACCCAAGGATCTGTGGTGCTTTTGGAGATCTTTGACGATTTGCTGAAGATACCTGGACTATCATAACTCAAATGGTTTGTGAGTAGAGGATGAAGGATACATGATCCTTATCCTTAGGCAAAAAGTAAGAAAATGCAATAGTTTTAGGATAAGCATATTACCAGAGTAAGGATCACCGATATCTTCAGGATCCCTCAAGGATACTTCAATGTAAGGATCACATGCAGGAAGGATCATGTTCACATGAAATATTTCTTTAAGTGAACAGCATTCCAGGCTCTTGGTAACAAGTTTCCTTCCATGGTTAGCAACCTGTATGCCCCCTTTCCTGCTTCAGCTTCAATCAAGTAGGGACCTTCCCATTTTGGTGCTAGCTTCCCGTCAGCAGGATTGATAGTATTTTGAAATGCTTTTCTCAACACCATATCTCCGACTTGGAACTTCCTTATCCTGACATTCTTGTTGTAGGCACTAGCCATCTTTTGTTGGTAGCTTGCCATCCTTATCCTGGCTAGATCCCTGTTTTCCTCAATAGTATCCAAATCCTGAGCTAGGATGGTAGCATTTTCTTCAGGATCACGAGCACTTGTTCTAGCAGTTGGGATCACCATTTCTGTTGGGATCACTGCTTCTGCCCCAAATACTAAAGAGAAAGGTGTTTGACCAGTGGCGTTTTTGGGAGTTGTCCTATCAGCCCATAGCACATAAGGCAATTCTTCTGCCCATTTCCCTTTCTTGGATCCTAGCTTTTTCTTCAGATTGTTGATGATGATCTTATTGGACGATTCTGCTTGACCATTGGCTTGTGGATGAACTGGTGTTGATGTTATCATCTTGATTCCCCAACTGTCACAAAAGTTAGTGGTTCTACTTCCAATGAATTGGGAGCCATTATCACATACAATTTCAGAGGGAATGCCAAATCTAGTTATAATGTTTCTTTTAATGAAGGATATGACTTCCTTTTCTCTGACTTGAGCGAAGGCTTCAGCTTCTATCCACTTGGAAAAATAGTCAGTCATGGCAAGCATAAATACTTTTCCACCAGGTGCTTTAGGGAGCTTGCCAACTATATCCATTCCCCATCTCATGAACGGCCAAGAGGATGGTATTGGGTGTAAGAATTCAGCTGGTTGATGGAGGATATTGCTATGTCTTTGGCAAGGATCACACTTTTTAGCATATTCTACAGCATCCCTTTTCATGGTTGGCCAGTAGTATCCTGTTCTAAGGATCCTTGAGAATAATGCCCTGCCCCCAGTGTGGTTTCCACAATCTCCTTCATGGAAGTCTCTCAATACTTCTTCGATTTCAGGATCCTCAATACATCTTAAATATGGTCCTGCAAGGGATCGTTTATATAGCATATTATTTAGGATTGTAAATTGAGATACCTTGATCCTGAAAGCTCTAGGATTTTCTCCCATTGGGATCTCTCTGTTTTGCAAGTATTTCATGATTGGTGAGATCCATGATCCTGAATGAGATTGGGCTTCTTCACTAGGGATCATTGCAGTATCCTCTTCTATTTCCATGGCCACCTGTTTTTCAATGGCAGGAGCCAGGATATGGATGATAGGGATACTTATATCTTCTGGAATCTTCAAGGATGATCCTAGGTTGGCCAATGCATCAGCTTCTGTGTTCTCCTCTCTTGGTACCTGTGTCAAGCTGAAAGAGACAAAAGAGAGTGCCAATTCTTTGACTATCTCTAAATATTTGGTTAGCTTCTCGCCTTTAACAGCGTAGGATCCATTAAAGTGATTAGTGATCAATAATGAATCTACATATACTTTAAGATACTTTACCCCCATACCCTTAGCAATTTGTAAGCCAGCAATTAAGGCTTCATACTCAGCCTCATTGTTAGTTGCCTGGAACTCACAAGCTATGGAGTGGGGTATTATGTCCCCCTGTGGCGATTTTAGTAGGATCCCTAGCCCTGTGCCTTTGATATTTGAGGATCCGTCAGTGTGTAGTATCCAAGGATCCTTGGTTTCATCCAGCTGTTGGACCTCCAATTCTGCTTCCTCTTGTAGATCACTACTGAAATCAGCCACAAAATCTGCTAGTGCTTGAGATTTAATGGCTGTTCTTGGTTCGTATCTTATATCATGGGCACTAAGCTTCACTGCCCACTTAGCCATTCTCCCTGACATATCCGGTTTCCTGAGGACATTCTTAATTGGAAAATTAGTTTTAACAACAATAGTATGGGTTTCAAAATAATGCCTTAACTTAGTGGATGCCATGATTAATGCAAGGATAAGTTTTTCGAGGTGTGAGTACCTGGATTCGGCATCAAGTAGACTTTTACTTACATAGTAGATAGGATATTGTGTACCTTCGTGATCCTTAACAAGGACAGCACTTACAGCGGTTGAGGATACCGCCAGATATAAGGATAACACATCTCCTTTTTCCGGTTTTGCTAATGCTGGTGCTGAGGACATATACTCTTTTAGGGCTTGTAAAGCATTCTCATGCTTCTCAGTCCATTCGAACTTCTTATTCTTCCTTAGGATATCGTAGAATTCTTTGCATTTTTCTGAGGATTTTGATATGAACCTGTTCAATGCTGCTATCCTGCCTGTCAATCTTTGAACATCCTTGGCATTGGCAGGAGATTTGATATTTATTAATGCTTTGATTTGTTCCGGGCTTGCTTCAATGCCCCTCTGGGTTACCATGTATCCTAAGAACTTTCCTGCCTTAACACCAAAATGGCATTTTGAAGGATTAAGTTTCATGTTGTAACTATCAAGGATATCGAATGCTTCTTCCAAGTCCCTTAGGTGATCCTCAGCTTTCTTTGACTTGACCACCATATCATCTATGTACACCTCCATAGTTTTTCCAATTTGATCTTTGAACATCATATTTACCAGCCTTTGATATGTTGCACCTGCATTTCTTAGTCCAAAAGGCATGGCAATATAACAATATAAACCGGTCAGGGTCATAAAGGCTGTATCCTCTTGGTCAGATGGTTCCATCTGGATTTGTTGGAATCCAGATGATGCATCCATAAAAGTTAATAGTTCATGCCCCGCTGTTGCATCCACCATAGAGTCAATGTGGGGTAATGGGAAAGGATCCTTGGGACATGCCTTATTCAAATCAGTGAAATCGACACATACCCTCCACTTTCCGTTTTTCTTTTGGACAACAACCACATTGGCTAACCATTTTGGATACTTTACCTCTCTGATCATACCTGCTCGAAGTAGTCTCTCCACTTCTTCTTGGATAATGGCATTCCTTTCTGGTGCAAACTTCCTCCTTTTTTGATGGATTGGCTTGATAGACCTGTCAATGCCAAGTTTGTGAGTAATAATATCCTTAGATATACCTGTCATATCTTCATGTTTCCAAGCAAAGGTAGATTTTCTTCTTTTGAGGAAGGATATCATGTCTTCTTTCATGTTGCCAAGGATCCCTGATCCGATATAGATTTTCGATTCAGGATCACTAGGATCCAAGAGGATTTCGTCCACATCTTGTTCTCTTGCCTCCAAGACATTCCTCGGAGGATACTGTAATTGCTATTGCTCCCTTGGTTTCGATGTTGGCTTCATGGATGATGTATAACAATCTTTAGCTTCTTGCTGATCACTTTCGATCTTGATTATCCCCCATGGGCTAGGGAGCTTCACACATTGATGGTAGGTGGATGGGACTGCTTTCATATCATGTATCCAAGGCCTGCCAAGGATAACATTGCAGCAAGATAAACAGTCAATAACACAAAATTTCTGATAATTATGTAATCCTTCCACATAGATTGGGAGTTTGATGTCCCCCAGAGTTTTCTTCGTTTCTCCACTGAATCCCACAAGCACGGAGGATCTTGGTGTGATGTCTGATTCTGGGATTCCCATCTTCTTCAAGACATCAAGCTGGATAATGTTCACTGAGCTCCCTCCGTCAATAAGGATCCTGCGGACAAAATGGTTAGAGATAAAGAGAGTGATAACTAAGCTATCATGGTGAGGATCCTGAACATTAATGCGATCATCCTCATCAAATGTTATCATCTTTCCTTCTGAGACACTTGATGTTCTAATAGGCCTTTCTCCATTGTCCATTTTTTATTCTTTTGCATGTCTTTTGGCCGCTGAAAAGGATGTACCACAAATGTCTGACCCTCCGGATATGAAGTTGATCACTTGTGCGTTTGCCGGAGGTGCTGGAGCCTTTTCAGGGATCCTTTCAGGATCCTGGGTCCTTTGCTTTTTTCTCCCCAATAATTCTTTTAGATGCCCCTTGCTTAGCAGGTATCCAATTTCTTTTCTTAAGGCTATGCAATCTTCAGTCAGATGGCCGAAATCCTCATGGTATGCACACCATTTGGACTTGTCTTTAGTCCCGGATGGTTTATCATTCTTCCTGGGCCACCTAGCCTTTTCACCTAGATTCTGCATTGCAAGGATTAGTTCATGATTATCAACGGAAAAACAATATTCTGAGATTGGAGGATATTCTTCATCATCCTCTTCTTGGTCGACAGCATGCACATTCTTGTTCTCGTTTCTATGGTAGGATTTGAACTTGTTGTTTTTGAAGGAGGATCCTTGCTTATCTTGTTTTGAGGATCCTACTTGTCTCTCCTGGATCCTCTTGTCATCCTCTAGCCGGATAAACCTGAGTGCTCGAGTTCTTACTTCATCTAAATTCCTGCAAGGTGTCATAACAAGATCATCATAGAATAATGAATCCTTAAGAAGTCCCATTTTGAAGGCTTCAACAGCCGTAGCCATATCCAAGTTGGGAATATCCAAGGATTCTTTACTAAATTTAGTTATATAATCCCTTAATGATTCATTATTATTTTGAGTTATCCTGTACAAATCACTAGTTAATTTTTCAAATTTTCTACTACAAGAGAATTGGTTATTGAATAAATTAACTAAATTAGCAAATGAAGTAATAGAGTAAGGGGGAAGACTTAGCAGCCACTTAAGAGCTGATCCAGTTAGAGTGGATCCAAATCCTTTACATAGGCATGCTTCCTTCAACTTTTCTGGGATAGGATTGATTTCCATTCTTTCCCTGTATTGTGCTATATGCTCCTCTGGATCCGTTGTGCCATCATACAGCTTCATGGCAGGGATATGGAACCTTTTGGGCACCTCTGCATCACAAATTGGTGGTGCAAAGCGTGATACCTTGTGGCTTCCATCTGCAATCTCTGGGATAGGCTTGACTACCCCTGGAACACTTGAGATCATGTCCTTTAGTTTCTGTAATTCCCTGGCCATAGCGTGATTGGTACCTGTATCCTGCATGAATCCATGGTTAGTGGTAGGATAATTATTTAAAGTGTTACCTCCCATTGGATTCAAGTTAGGGAATCCATATTGCTGGGATTCTGGAACAACGGAGGGACCAGTGGAAGCAATGGTCTGCATTGGAATGAAGTCTCCTTGATGGACATCTAGACTCCCTGTTTGCAAACTTTTTAGGGATCCTGGCATCGGTAAGGATCCTGGTAAGAAGGAGGATCCTTGAACCTGGGATGATCCTGGAACAAAGGAGGATCCTTGGCCCTGGAATGATCCTGGGATAAAGTAGGATCCTTGAAACTGCTGTGCCCCCGGATAGGCTCCCGGGTTCATGAAGGATCCCATGTACTGAGGATAGGATCCTATTGGCTGAAAATGTGAATCTGATGTCTGAGTCATTGCTGCCGAGTTGAGACGTGATCCTCTTGACTCCCCTGTGATCCGTACGTCTGGGATCCCTGATGGCTGAAAGGTGACCATCGGAGTCTCAAAACTCAAGGATTTTGGCATCAGTGGGGAATGATCCTCTGCCGCTTTCTTTTGTCTTTTGAGATCTCCAATCTCCCTGAGGATCCTGTCATTAGTTTCATCCTGCCGCTGCATACGATCCTTCATCTGCAAAATTAAAGCAAACACATCACTAGTACTGGGAATAGAAGAATTCATAGCAGAAGAAGATGGAGGTTTAGAGAAGGAAGGGGTTGGTCTCTTCTCAGCATTTCTCTGGGATCCTGCCGGTGGAGGAGGTAGAGTGGTTTGTGCTGAGGTGACTGCAGACATCGCCGTGGAGGTGTTCTTCAGTGATGAAGCCATGTAGTTCTTTGAAAATATTTCGAACAAAAGAATTTCTTATGAATGAAGCACCAATTGCCCCACGGTGGGCGCCAAACTGTTTTGGTCAAAAATCACACAAGGATAATGTAACCAAACTTTATGTAAACGGGGTATGATGCTTGGTTAGCTATGAAAGTAAAGGATCACTTCTGTGATAAAGATACAAAGACACAATGATTTATACGAGGAAAAAGCCCTTGATCAATGTATGATCTCCGGCATAAAAAACCTCGGGTGATGGCAACTACCGATCACCAACTTCAATATAATAAAAATGTAGTTACAACTTCGGATGATAATGAGCTGAGTACAAGGATCACTGAGTGTCTAAGTGTTCGAGAGTTGTGTCGTATGTTGTGTGTTCTTCCGAATGAGGAAGATGGGTATTTATACATGTGTGGGTGACTTATTTTAGGTAAAATGACTAAATATCAGCTCATTACCCCTTTAGAAATAAAGATAATCTAGCCTAAATTGCTGCCCATGAATCAAGCCTAGTTTCCATATCCGGCACAACGTTCATCTTCAATTCAGCTCTTGCCATATTTGTGAAAGCGCGTCCCTGGATCATGATATGTAGGGCATATCCTGCTAGATGTTCCTGCAAAATAATATTATAGTAATCGAAAGTGATCGTCAGTATAAGGATCACCTCAATGTCCCGTGATCCTGATCCTGAGGTCCGGCTGAGGATCACTGCCTGCCAAAGAAATAAGGATCACTGGTTAGGATCACGTATAAGGATCATTCATAGTAAAAATCCAGCCCTAACACTTGGAGGATCCCGAAACTAAAGAAGTACTTCAGGATATACATGATGGGGATTGTGGTAACCATACTGGGGGCAGGTCATTATTCTCAAAGGTGTTGAGAACAGGATACTATTGGCCAACGATGAGGAAAGATGCTACAGAATATGCTCGAAGATGTGATGCATGTCAAAGGCACAGTAACATACTACATCAACCAGCTGAACCACTATATCCTATAGCTTCCCCTTGGCCATTCATGAAATGGGGAATGGACATAGTAGGGAAAATGCCAAAAGCTCTAGGAGGAAAAGTCTTTATGCTGGAAATGACTGATTATTTCTCTAAGTGGGTGGAGGCTGAAGCATTTGTTCAAGTCAGAGATCAAGAAGTAGTATCCTTCATAAAGAGGCATATCCTGACCAGGTTCAGAGTACCAGCTGAAATCATTTGTGACAATGGATCTCAGTTTATAATCAAGAGAACTACTGACTTTTGCAAGAGTTGGGGAATCAAGATGACCACATCCACCCCGGTACATCCTCAAGCAAACGGACAAGCTGAATCCTCAAACAAGATAATTGTTAACAACTTGAAGAAGAGATTAGGAACCAAGAAAGGAAGATGGGCATAAGAACTACCCTTTGTTTTATGGGCCGATAGAACAACGGTAAAGAATGCAACTGGCCAGACACCATTTTCCTTGGTATTCGGAGCAGAAGCAGTGATCCCAACAGAGATGGTGATACCTACTGCGAGATCTATCCTCCAGGATCCTGAGCAGAATCCTAAAGCGTTGTGCCGGGATTTGGACACCGTAGACGAGACAAGAGATGCAGCAAGACTAAGGATGGCAACATATCAACAAAGGATATCCAGAGCATACAACAAGAATATAGGGACTAGAAGATTCAAAGTTGGGGATTGGGTGTTAAGGAAGGCTTTTCAAAATACCACTAATCCTGCGGATGGAAAGCTGGCTACAAAATGGGAAGGACCATATGAGGTTGAATCAGAATCAGGAAAAGGAGCATACTGACTCAGGAGTATGGAAGGGGAAATGCTTCCAAGATCCTGGAATACTATACACTTAAAGCTCTATTTCAAGTAAGAATAGAATTTAATTTCTATCTCAGAATGGTATGTATTCTATCTCTCTTAAATATATTTGAATTCGTTTATTATCTTGAACCCAATACTGACTTAGGCGGAGGGGTGTTAGCCAAGCTAACACCCACCTTAGTTTAAGGTTGTTTTGCAGAATATGTGTCAGGATATAGCTCCAAGATATACGCTTAGGATATTTCGAAAGATTAGAGGATTGGCCCCCTCTCTCACGTTTAAGGGATCCTGATCCCTTCAAAGATTTAAAGATATTCACCTTTCTTTCGAGTTGGGTTTGAACACCCCGCCTGGAGCGCAAGTTATCTAGGGATAGTTTAAGATAGCGGGACCAGTCCATGTAACAGTGGCTGACAATTTCGTTATTGTTGGCTATATCCTGGATCCTAAAGGTATATGAGGATTGATCACCCTCTCTCGCGAAAGGGTATTTTCATACTCTCTAAGGTTTAAAGGTTTTTGCCTTTTAAGTCTTGGAGTTTATACACTCCCGCCTGTAGCGCACGAAAATTTGGGATTTTCCCTAGTATGCACAGGGTTTATCCCTAGAATATTGATGATCTATCTCCAGGATATTTTGGGTTTATCCCCTGTGATACTAAAGTTATACATAAGTGTGAAATCAGTTGTGATCACAAGAGTTCCTAAGTATTTAACAATGACATAAACAGGGGACATTCCTACTAAGGCATTGTGAAAAGTTCAAAGGATCAAGCTTGGGCCTAGTTCACTAAGTATCCCAAACTGGGGACATCTTCGGTGGAATGGTTGCAAAAGGATTGAAGTGTAAGGATAGAGGTGTACTCTATTTTTGGTATGAACTTTCCTTTCTCTTTGAAAACATAATCTAAATTGTTTAAGTTTTTTTAAAAAAAACTCTATTTGACAAAAGTCTTAGTAGGATATTTACGAGTATCCTGATCAAGATATGTTCTCAGGATATATGGTCAGAACATTTAAAATATTACACTAAGTTTGGAACATTGAAATCGTATTCAAACTAAGCAATACATAACAAGAATTGCGAAAATAGATAAGGTCATAAAAAGATTATATTATTAACATAGCAAAAGATTGTGCTTTTGGCTTCGTTTCAAACCGAAACCCATCCACCAAAAGCATGATTAGTTTTCTACCATATTTACTTAACAATTGAAGGCTTCGTCTTGGAACCCAAGATACCTCCACCTTCAATTGTTAAAAGTGTTCAAAATAAACCATACTGACTGATGGCCAAGGGCTTCGTCCTGAAACTCAGGATCCCTCCACCTTTGGCCATCATATTGTCTACATGCAGGAAATTAAAATTGTTTAACAGACAAGAAAGGGAAATTTTTCAAACAACCACAAACTACCAAATTAAAAAGTGGGCTCCGGCCTTGGCACGTATATCCATCATCGCCCACCTGAATGCCCTCACACAGCGGCATCTTCTCCAACCTTCTCCGTCTTCTCAGCCTCGGCATCCAGCAGCATCCTCACCAGCATCTGTCCCAGCATCCGCTCCAGCATCCTTCTTGTCTCCAGCGTTGTCGACCACCTCTGCTGACTTAGAGGATTCACCGGCTTCAGCATGATACGGCACAGCCTTGCCTCCAAGCTCCTTCAGCTTTGCCACCTAAGAGTCAACCGGCCAGGATGGGCACACAAGGCCTGTCTCCTTGGCCTCATAAGCCATCTTAATACGAGCTTGTAACCGAGAGACAATGGCAGAAGCCTTGATTCCCTACGGAAAGGGGAAAGGCTCTGAAGTCAGTGCCCCAGGAAAGGCTCCCTGGAGTAGGGTAACTATCAAGCTCATCGAGATCAAGGAAGACTTGAACTTTGCTGTAATCTGCATACAGGGAGTAAAAATTTCTCCTAAGTGAATCAAATGAAAATATGTATGCAGGATATCATGCAGGATCCTTACCAGACATGTTTGCACTGGAAAGAGGGCTTGGAGATGGTGGAGACGGGTTAAAACTTCTTTCAGCCTTGGGAAGGAGTCTGATAGCGTCAATCCTCTTCGGTGAATCTTCAAGGGGAGGTGCAAGCTTCCTAAAATCAGCTGCATACAAAACAGTAAAAAGAAAGTTGATCAGTTCAGGATATGGAACAGGATAAGAGGCAGGATCATCCTTAAACCCTAAATCCTACCCTTTTTCAACCACTTCACCGGATATTCCGTTCCACCAGGGATTGAGTCTCTTTTTACAAAGAAGAACTTGGATTGCCATTTCTCCTCGTTCCTGGTGGCACGAAGTATCAACGGCTCCCCGGAGGTGGAGTAAAACAAAAATCTACAGGATCTGTGGCATCTAAGCCTGTAAGCTAGGGGGAGGTCATGAACAGAAAGATCAGGAATGTGATTCTTCTTGATCTGGTCAAGAACGGACAAGACATGCCAAAGCATCGGCATTGTCTGGCTAAAAGAGATTTTTGTGATGTTGAAAAACTCGGTGATAAAGACTGGAAAGGGGAACCGTAACCCTAAGGTGAAAGGAAAGGCACTAAAGCACAACCATTCGTCGGAAACCATGTCTGACCGGATTTCCCGGTCAAACGGCCCGAATATCGTCCCTTCCAGGAAGATACCGGAGGATTTGAGGGCCGACAAATGGGCGCTATCAAAGGTACATATTTCTTTCTCCGGATCCTGGAGAAGATTCTGTTGTATGAATGTGGGGGCGGAGTCTCCGGAACTCGATCTTGTTTGCCTTGTCATATTCTCGCTGGAATGCTGAACAGAAAGAGAGAAGAAATGGAAAAGGGAGAGAGGTTTTTACCTTTTTTCACTTCGGTAAAGAATAAATGGGATAAGGACGAGAAGTTATTGGGCGGTGATGAGTAAATATAGGCTGAGCAGTTGCAAACGGTCACATCATGGGTCTAATCTCTTAAAATGCCTCGTTCTCCGTAAAAAATATAACCGTTAGTGCCAGGATACTAAACGGTAACATTTTTTGGGGAAAATTGTTATGGGTACAATTCTGAGCCCATATCCTGGGAAATATCTTGAGTTATATCTTGATTGTATGATATCTGCTCATATCCGGGATGCTCATTCAGGATATTGGTAACATCCTGAATGGTATTCTCAGGATTACTAACGGGTTGTGTGCAGGAGTACGCGTCCAGATGCCCAATGTTCACAAAGACCCTTTCTCCGGGAGACTCGGTCCAAGTCGTTCAAATGAAGACGTTGAAGCCGCATTACTCGGTCTACAACGTTAACAATGGAATATTCGGAAGCATCCCATATTTATAGGAATTTTAGTTTGTATTTTGTTACTATAAATAGGTAGGTATATCAGATCTAATAGGACATCACAGCTACACTCACTACACTCTCACACTTGTTCTCTCGCAATTTTTACTTTCACACAAAGCATTGTAACACTTAGCGATCTGGTCAATATCCTGCACTGTATCCTGAAGTTTGAAGCAATAAGAAGAACTAGGCAGCTGCGATTGTCAGCTCCCGAGGTTTTGTGCCGGCAATCTAGATTGATCAAGGGCTTTCCTCGTACATCTCGTGTCATTTCCTTTACTTTTTGCTCATTGTTTGATCGTAGATACAGCTCAATATTCTGAGCCGTATCCTGAAAACTATTTTCACAAAAAACATAACAAGCATATTTCCAATACACTTTTTAGCACACTACCTCACTTAACTAATTTGATCACTTAATTGCTTCGGTAATTTTTGACCAAAACAATACCCATGCCCTTCATTCTTATTCCTCACAAATCTGATCCTTCTTGCTCTAAGTTGGGACTTGGCACCTCATACCTAAGCAATTTAGATCAAGATTACCTTGCTTGGACCCTTTGTAAGTCCACTTTCATTCTTTTACGCGTTTTTCGCTTAAAAGTCAAACTTTGTTTGACTTTCTGCTTTCAACATGAAGTTCGTTTGAACTTCAAAGCGTGAGCATAATCACGATGGTTTTAGTCCCTAGTGACTATACCTACTGATTACCACGTTATCTAGGCTTAATGACGAGTCGTAGTTTCGGCCAAAATGTGTATTCTTGCGTATTTCGTAACCAAACTACTTTTGGGTTTCAAGACCCTTTGTCTTGATATCAAACCTGTTTTCTAAATTCGTTAAACATATTTTAACATGTTTAGCTCGTCACTTTAGGTTTAGTGCTTATGTAGGGTCGTAAGGTAAACGATCTAAACAATCGCTTATACTTTCGAACGCGACCCGTTTGGTCGATCATTAGATCCGACCAAACACATTAGGTGACCATAGTTGTATAGGGAATAACCTTTCAAGGTTATACCTTATGGTCACTTCGTTTAAATAGTTATATGATAGGTAGTTTATATGCCTTAGGAAAATTACCAAAATGCCCTTTTTACGCCAAAATTCATTTTAAGCATATGTAACATAATTTTTGACATCTAAACTGATTAGGCAACATTATTAGACATGTCAAGGCATATAATACTTGTCATAGGACTAGTTAGGCATTCCGAACGCGTTTTACGTGAACGACGTGTTAAAGTAGTGTAAGCTACCTAAACGAGTCGTAATGGGTCGTAAGCACTTAGGATAGGTCTCATTTTAGAATGTTGGCTTTGTTAAACCATATTACATGAGTTTCTATACTCATTTGGTTTACGAAACCTCATTCTATCCAATCTTCCGATTTAGGTCCGGTTATTTATGTAGTTATCTATATTAGGTGCGGTTTGATTTCCGTGATCCCTCTAGCTTTGCTTGGTTGTTGTTCAAGACTTCTAAGCACCCCCAAGTGAGTACATAGATCCCTCTTTTACTGTTTTCAAACTGTTTTGGGGTGGAACACATGTGCCTACTTGTTACTTTCGTGTTTTCCATGTTTTCGTATCATATACTTGCTATGTTCATTAGTACACTATTAGTACATGATTTCATTGTGTTTTTGCTATGTATGTCCTTTGATGCATACTTAGTACATCGTTTTACATGACATTTTATGCTATGTATGTCCATTTAGTGCATACTTAGTACATCGTTTTACATGATATTTCATGCTATGTATGTTCATCATACTTAGTACATTTGTTTTACATCACATGCTATGTATGTCCATTTGTTGCATACTAGTACATTTGTTTTTCATCACATGCTTACATTTTGGTATGACATTTGGTTTGTTTAAATGGGACAATATACATTCATTAACATTGATCACGCTTTTCGTTAGTAGGTAGTGGTACCATAGAAATTGACAACTCCCGTTCCTGACATCCTAGGTATGTTTGGATGGAAGGAATGACCGAATTCAATAAACATAACATAGATAAACCTTTAAATTCATTTAGGGGCTTATTGCCACAGTCACAAGGCTTGAATGTATGCATTTTCACATTACCGCATAGATGTTTGTATAAGTAAAGCATGCATTATTTCACAAAGCATCACTTTTGATTTATTCAAATACTTTGTTTTGTGCATTTTCACTTTTTGCTTGACATACTGACATTTGTTTACACATTTCATGATTTACATTTGACATTAGACATGGTTTTCACACAAACATTTTGACATTTGATTATACATAAACATTTTTACATTGATGGTTTGTTTGGTAAGTGATTTAAGTAATGAGGCGTGTGTAATATGATACAAGCATGGTGGATACGCCACTGGTACTTCCTATATATAAGTGCTTGTATGATATCACATATCGTAGCGTTATTTAAATCATTTCAATTTTGGCATATTACATTTTACACAAATAAAAACATCTTTACAAAACATTGTTTTACAAACGGCATATTTTATACAAATTCATTTCACTTGGTTATTTATTTAACCACACATATTTCTTTTATATCATTTGTTTCCTTATCGATTTTTATACGATTTATAAAACAAAAACATTTTTACAAGGATCATGACTAACTTTTGATTAAACATTTTCTTTAAACTTATAAGTCATGAATCCTAATTCAATAAAACCTATGTATCTCACAGGCATTTTTATGCTGACGTACCTATTTTCACATGTGTTTCAGGGAATGATGCATAGGATTAATCAAGATACACTTAGGCGGACTTGGGCCTTGGTGACAATAAAAGATGCAAGACTAGTTAATTATGTTATGCTCCTTTGTTGTTAAGACATTGTAACCTGTTCTAATTGAATAAAACAAAACTTCAATTTCCATGTGTAATGAAACAATGATTGTGTTACAACACTCCCCGACGTTTGTTGTTTTACGTGGTCGGGGTGTGACACTTGGCGTAGATGAAGGTACCACTGTAGATGATGTTGAAAAGCAATCTGCAATGGTTTGTCGAATTATTAGATGTTTTGGTATTTAGGGGGAGATAGGTTACGCTTTCAGAAAATACAAAAACAATAAAAAATTCAACAACCCAAAAACATGAAATATTTCAAAAATCCAAAAACAATAGAAAACCGAAATAGAGCTTGTGTATAAAGGGAAAATGATAGTACATCAGCTAGACAGTTACGGTATGCTAAAGATTTGTAAAGATTAAAGTGTTAAACAGTCTCGCTGATGATATGTCGATAGGTTTTTATACATTTAGTAGGTTTGTTCGGGATATAAACATAAAACATACATTACTTGCTTATTACATGGGGAACATCTCTTGAATATATAGGTAACCCCTGAAATTTCGTTTGAAAGATTTTTCTGTATCTGACATACTAGGTCTATGTGTTTAATGATATCTGGGGTATTATACCATGACTTCTGATTTTGCGGAAGCAATAGCCTAGTCCTCGTATAATACTTTTCACTTTCTTTACTCTTAAAGCCAACCCTCAGCATAAAAAATGATGAAACATTGAAAAATGCTAATCATGTGCTGTTGAAGAAAAGATCCCCAAACGGGACACACCGAGCCATCATCTCTCTGTACGAACGGAAGTTCTAGCCTGAGCTCTCATGGCCTCGCATTACCCATTTACAGATATCATTATTACATGTTCACCTGTAAGACTGAATATAGAAAGTCTGGATACGGGAGTATATTCAGAGGTGGGACACGCGTATAAGCTAAGTCTTTAAAATCACTAATTCGTATCCTGAACAGATTGAAGTTTGTATGAAAACTTAAAATAGATCAGTATATCAACAATCAATGTGAATTGTTTAATGCTTAATATGAAACCAAGCTTAACGGTACTAGTAACTTGTCGGTAGCTGATATGATTCCCTAACACGCTCACCAAAAATATGTTTGTAAATAGTTTACATTTACTACATTTCATTTCTGTTTAGCATTCTTGTCTACAAACTTTATGCAAAATTCAAAAAGATTTTACACTTCTGCTTTGTTTTATCGACAAACCAAAGTGGAAAGCTGATCTTCAAATTCGCAGTTTGAAGCAGATGCAGGAAGTTTCTGAACTGGAAGATGGATTGGGAGCTCATTATGATAAAACCTGAAACTGAAAAGTCAATAAAAGTTCATTAATTTGAAACTTGTAATTTCCAGAATAATGTTTTGAAAAATGTTGAACAAAAGTCAGTTTTGCTTTGTCTCGGGTCAACCAAGGTCATTAACTTGGACTTGTTAGGCAAATTAAGTACCTAGGGTCATTAATTTGGACCTAGATACTTAAGTGGATTCCTGAAATCTGATAAAATCAAAGTCAAAAAGTTAAACAGTCAAAAGTCAAAGAAATAAAAATCAAAGGGGTGAACTTGACTCGGACGGCAAGCCGATCGAACAGCTGATCGATCGGACAGCACTCCGAACCAATGACACTATAAATAAGAGAGTCAAAGGGACAGTCAAACTTTTATTCGTACGATCGACCGTCCTATCTTTTTTTTCACTTTTTTATTTGATCTTTGATTCACTTGATTCTCTTTGCACAAGTTCATTAGATCGTTGGTTTGCTCACTTTCATAATGGCAAAGGTATGATTTCTTGCTCAAAACTGATTAAATTGATGTTCTTGATATCGTTTTGTCATGACGTGATTGTCGGAGCTTCTAGGTTAGATCTAGGAGGATTTAGGCAGTTTTGATTGAATCCAAGCATAAGGTGTTGATCACGAGGACTAGATCTACAGTTTTGTCGGTTCAATTTGTGTTATAACATGTCAAAATATGTAGATCTAAGAGTTTAAACGATACGACAGTCGGCTAAGTTTTAGTCAAATTAGTTTCTGTTTAAGTTGAATTAGAACACAATGAACATAGGGCTTTCATCGCAATTAGATTCTTTACATGGATCTATGTTCAATTTGATGGTTTGATTGAGAAAATTTTCATGTTCATGTTTGTTCTTCATTGTTCTTTGAATGAGGTGCTGACCGATCGGACAGCCGTTCGATCGGACAACCACCAATTTCACCACATGATTCATGTTAATTGTTTTTGCCTAGGCATCTGTGCTTTATCTATTACAATTTTTTTGATGTCTTGAGATCTGTGCTTTCATTTTAATAGACAAGTGTTTTGAAAATATGGAAATTCAATCGAACAGCGTTTGCTAACTGATCGGACAGCCATTTGCTCCACATCATGTACTGACATTGCAATCCGATCGTGCGGCTGTTCGTTTCAAAACACTTCAGATGTCATAGGAAGAATGGCAATTCGATCGAACAGCATTGGCAATTCGATCGAACAGTCATTCTATTCACTTCTCTATGTTGTGCTCTCATGCGAAGTGGCAATTCGATCGGAAAACATATGCAATCTGATCGGACAGCCACTAAAAGACAAAATTCTTCATTACATGTCAAAGTGACAATTCGATCGGACATCATATGCAATCTGATCGAACAACCACTAAACGACAAAACACTTCAACTGTTTCAAGATTGCCAAATGCCAAGTAACAACCTGATCGAACAGCACTTCGATCGGGTGGTCATCCGATTCATGAACAGTTAACTTTGTTGTCTATTCTTCATTGCACATGATGGCAATCCGTTCGGACAGCAGTCCGATTGGACAACCATTCGATTCATCAGTTCTGTCACAAAAAGAGATTCAAGAGTTAGAAAATTTTTGAATTTTTTCAAAATTTTCATCATATCTCTTCTTATCCCGAACCTTGTGCATAATGATTTAAAATGAATATTTTTGCAGGGAAAAGCAAAAGATTGGGATAAGGGGCATAATGTCTATTGTTTGTTGGATAAAATAAACACAAAAAATATTGTAGTTGAAGAGATAGCTAAGTCCTTAAGAGAGAAGAATTGGAAAAGCTTTAACAGACAAAACCGTCGTATATGAATCTCATGTGAGAACTTTCTGGAACTCTGCAAGATACGAAGAATCTGATAACATGATACATTCAGCAGTAAGAAAAAAGGGCGAGAAAGGAAAAGACGTGGATTTGGAGTTTAAGTTTGGTGTTGAAGACTTGAGACGTGTACTAGAGTTAGGTGATAGTGACAATCATCCAACCATCATTCCTGAACGTTTAGCAAAAGGTTTATGGTGCCGAATGGGATTCACAAGGCATATCAATGGAAAGATGATCAAAATGATGTTCTCTAGTGCTTACAAGTTCATGATTCATTGTGTAATACATGCTCTATCTCATAGGAAGGGAGCATACAATGAAGCTTCCGATTACATCATGAATACAATCACATGTCTGATTTTGAATCGACCTTACAATGTTTCACAAGTAATCTTTGAATACATCAAGGAAAATATCAATGCTAGAGATGATAGATATATTATGTATCCACGATTCATCAAGATGATGATTAACGATTAGTTCAAGGATCTTCCGAAGAATAATAGTGATATCTTGGGATTGAGAAAATGACACCTGATACCATCACTAGACTCACAAAAGGAACTGATGGGAGAGTTAAGGGAATGATATGTAAAATTAGCAGGCCAGCATATGTTGCTCCAGAGGATGATAAATGGAGACATGAGAAGAGTGATTCGGATAATGAAGATCAAAAGATGAGTGAGCTGGTTGAGAAGAAAACCAGATGGTGGTTTGTAAGAGAAGGAAAAAGAAAAAGAACACCAAAGACGTCTCCTGCAGTTTCTATTCCGAAGATTGTAGTAAAGGGTATAGTGAAAGGGTGAGTCATAAGGCAGTTAGAATTTTTTTTTAAACTGTTAAATGTTTCTAAAGACATTGTTAATGCTTGTTTTGCAGGGCCTTCTGTAGAGCCTCAACAAAAGTTGGTGGATGAGACGGTGTTAGAGCCATCTGAAGTTATTGAACAAGGAGCTGGTCTTCTGAAACAATCACTTGAAAGCTTTCTAAAAAGAAATGAAGAAGTTTCAGCTCAAAAGGATCAAGGATCAAGTGTTCAAGCTGAAGGTGCCAAAGCTACAGAACCTGAAGGTGAGGTTCAAGATGATTCGAGTGAAGATGATTCTAAGGCGACTCAGTCAAAATCAGAATTAGACCCAACAACACTTGGTAGAGGCAAAGCACAGTTGAAGAAAAAGCCTACAAAGAAGCAGAAAGCATCGGATTAAGAAGACTCTACCTATGTACCTGATGAGTCAAAGAAACAAAGGGCGAAACATAAAGCTGTTCAAGCCGGAGTAATTCCGAGGAGAGTATTTGCAAAGAAAACAAGTGCAAAATTACCGAAAGACAGAGATGGAAAGAAAGAAAAACATGTTGAAACGTCAAAGGTTCAAGAAGCAGAGAAAGATCAGAATGCTGAAATTCCAAAGGAACCAGGGGTGCAGAATGTTGAAGTACCTGAGGTTGAGATTGAGGTTCAAAAGAAGACAGGAGGTGATGATGATGATTATGTTGAGATTACGGGTTATAAAGCTGCTACACCTCCGCGTCCACCTCCACAAGATCAACCAGAATCTTCGCATCCAAAGGATACATCTTTTGATTATCTGTTTGAAGGTCTTCCACCCGCAAGTGGAGTATTCAAAGAAGATATTCCAGAAGATGACTACGATATGTTCAACAACGAAGCCGTAAAAGAATTGATGAAGAAAGTTGCTGAACTTGAGAAAGAGAAAGCTAAAACAAAAGCTGAGCGAGATGCCTAAAAGTCACAGATTGAAGAGCTGATGATGGCAAGTGATCAAGTCAGAATGGTTTTGATAGATCAAGAAGAAAAGATAAAGAAGATGGAAGACAATGCTAAAGATAACACAAAGCTTTTTGATGTCATGCAACGAGAAATCTCTGAGTTAAACAAAAAGTTAGCAAATATGAACGACATCAATCAAACGTTGAATCAAATGATTAGTGATCTTCATGAAGCATCAGGAAATGAAATGAGAGCAATAAAGCTGGAAATAGAAGCCATGAAGGCTGAGAAAGTAATGAAAGACAATCAGCTCAACATGCTGTATGCTGTCATTGAAAGTCACTTAAAGATTGATGTTCATACGGCGTTCAATGAAATCGAAGTAAAAAGAGTTGAAGAGCGAAGAATCGAAAGAGAAAGGAGACTGGCTGAAGAAGCCACACAAAAGAACAAAAGTGTTATTGAGGAAACTCAACAAGCTGGTGGGTCTTCATGTCAAACTGATGTTGAAATGACTGAAGCTGAAGCAGATCCTATGGGATTCGTGCTAGTTGGTGAGTCTTCTAAATCATTTGATCTTTATGAAGTTATTCGTCGAGTTTTTGCTATTCAAAAGAAATAAAGGCGAAAGAAGCACTGTTGTTGAAGTGGAGAGAGGAGGAAGAAGTACAGGAAGAGACTCCAAACTTTGTTCTTATTGGTAAACCATCCACAGTACATTATAGCCTTCAGGAGATTGTTTGCAGAGTAAAGATTGATGAAAGACGTAAAGAGGCTAAGAGGGCTCGTGGAGAAATTGTTGATAGTGATTCTGATTTGGAAATTATTCGTGATGAAGATGAAGAAGAAGAAGAAGAAGAAGAAGAAAAAGATAAGTCTAATAAGGAAGATAAGAAAGATGATAAAGATGATATTGATGACAAGAAGAATGATGATGATCATGGGTCGTCTGGGTTGCTAGTTGAGAACCCCAATGTTCAACAGAGGATTGAAGACTTTTTAAATGATGAAATTAATGAGCAAGAGGATGATCTACATCATAAAGCCTCTACATCTAGTAAACAACATGTGGATCAGGTATTCCTCACAAACACTACTGTGATTTATTTGAATGCTCAACATGAGGGGGAGATTGAGGTTCAGAGGTCAAGGGCAGAAATGTTAGAAGAGTTGGGTTTGGAAGATGGAAAATTCAAGTTTGACATTGAGGATGGGATACCTCAGTCACCAGAAAAGGAATTTGAGTCTAGGTATGCTCATGAAGCTGATCATTACAACGATGTTATTGTTGAAGACGCTTCAGATTCCTCTGATGAAGAAACTGATTTTCACTATTCTGGAGTTGATGAGACATTTCCTTCTTTTGTGGAAATGTTCAAAGATCGAAATGAAGATGAGATAAGAAGAAAGATTGTGGAAAAAGTTTCAAATGAAGGTGTTCCAGAAACTATCCCAAGAGAAAGATTAGCTAAAGAAAGGAAAAAGTGGTTCAAAGTAATACCGAAAGAGAGGAAGACTCTTAGGGCACTTTAGTATTTCACTCATAGCAAATACATCTCATGGGGTGATATCTTATCATGGGGTTATCTGGAAGATTTACAAGTCTATGCCATCAGACGGGAACAGGGGGTACAGTACTTCGAGTTTTTGTCAGATATTAAAACCCTCCCGTGGTGGGATGTAGATGAGCTGGTGAAGTCAAAGAACGTTAAGTAGTTTTATTATGGTTTGGAAGTGAAAGTTCACGATCAACATGTGACAACTGGCAAAAATAATGGTAATTCCGTACAACTTAAACACTTGGCTTAACATTTAATTTCCCTCTTTGCGATTTAATTATTGCATGATTAGGTCTTACAAAGTCTAGCAATCATAGGACGTGGTTAAAAATGCTAAACAATATTAACACAATCGCTATGGCGCGAGAAAACCGCAAACTATGTCCTAATATGTTGGCGTAATGCTGAAAATACTATTCACTTGAGCACACTATTCATGCCAGCCAGTTCCGAAACTGTCCGAACGAGCAACGAATGACATGAAAAAAAAATAATATTATAGTTGGGATATAAATAAAAACCCCTAACTAGGGGCACTAAAGGATAAAACATATAGACTTTAAAAAAAATGTATATATATTTTTTTTAAAAAAGTGTTCGTTCTGCGCTAAACTGTAACCGAATAAAATGTCCGCGGCACTAAAATTCAGCATTTTAGTGTCCGTAGAACTTGTAAATAACATTTTACATCATAAATAAGCTTAGGGATATCAATGGGATACTCGAAACATTTACTCCCGGTGTCACGCCGCAACCTTCACACACTATCCAAACTCGAGCCGATAGGCGAATAAATTATATTTCTACCATCCAACCGCCTAAACGAATCATCTAGCGAACTAGTTAGCGATATTTTGGCGCCGCAAATGGCTTGAGTAAACGCCATAGCATCAATGGTAAAGTAAAACCATAGCTCCCGGTATTATACTACAACTTTTGTATATCACCCGATATCGAACCGGCGAGCTAACTAGTGGTATCTTTACCATCCAAAATCAAAACCCACAAAACTAGTGAACTAGTTAGACTTTATTTAAAACACTAAACTACCATTAATACCCTAATTACCTAATTTTCCTAATTACCAAAATATCTAGCAATTTAACCTTTTACATCACATGTCTTAATTGAAAAAAAAAATTATAATAAACACCACCATACCCTTCCCCAATCGGCCATACCCCTTTCAATTCACCCTAGATCTCATAATGATAAGTATGGTTGTAGAGATTTCCATTGACTAACCAAGAACTTGAAAGATATCATAATAACTTCACCATTTTCCTTCATTTTCTTATAACATTTTACTACACCAAAAACCTCCTTTTGCTCCCTCTCATTTACGGCTCCACCTTCATCACCATAACACCACTTTCATTCACCTTTAAACACCCTAGTCTCACAAAAATTAAGCTTACATTAGATCATCTAAGCATCAAAAATACATGGAGCACACTTAGGGCCTTGTTTGGAGCTTAATCTCTTCTAAATCATCATCTTAAGACCCTTGCAAAGTTGTAAGCCTCTTACTTAACATTTTTAAGTTTGTTATTATATGTAGATTAATAAAGTACTTGTTGATCATCTTGAAATCAAAGAAAAAAAATCACACTTAAAACCCTAAACAAAACTTAAACAACTTACTAATCTTGAAGTATTATGTGATTATAATGTGTTTTAGAGTTAAATAAGTTGTATGATCATGTTGATTTATGTTAGAGTAGGATGTTTAGTCATGAGATTATGATGATCATGTTGTTTATTATGTGTAGTACACTAGATTAGTGATGATCTTGATGGGTTAGTCTAAAAAATGTGATTTAAACACTTAGAGGTTTAAATCAAGAAAGATCATCACCCTTAAACTCATGAGCTTAATATATATATGTTTTTAAACTTGAAAGGTTAAGGATGTAATGAACTAAAAATGGTGATTAAGAATTAATAAGTGTGATTCTTAAATAAAACAAGTGATTTAATAAATAGTCATGAAAACTACACTTAAAAGTCTTGGATTTGAAGACATAAAAGTGTTGGTTTTTTTTTTTAGAAACTTTATATATATAAGTGCTCATGATTTAAGAAAATAGTAGTAGAAATTTGTTTACTTAAAGTTGTATTTTGAGGAGATTAACACATTGATGATGATTTGAAAGAAAAAAAAATGATTTTTAAACATGTATTAAATACATGGGAAAAATGCCATAGTTTAGGGAAACCATGGCGAAATTTTATAAAAATCTAATCGCGATTAAAAAGAGATTAATGGGGTGATTAGCATGGTTAATCGTGATTAGTAACTTTAACTTCGATTAACAACCTTAATCGTGATTAGATGAACTCTAATGACGATGGTTAAGTCTTAACCATCCAAGAGTTTTTATAAACTCAAAAAGATATTTTTTTTTTCATCAAAGTGGGTAAAGTTTATAAATAAAACAAAAAAAATATAATTTTTGGGAAATTATATATACATATGCTAAATACTCTATTGGTGTATATTACTTGTGTAATGTATGTATGTATTAGTAGTAGGAGAAATACATACCAAAAATAATACATAGAATCCTTGCAAAATATACACTTACACCACGACGAAAACCTCACGAATACTTGCAAATATAACAACAGTCGCGAACCTTCGCAAACACTCGAAACACACTTGTGTCATATCATAACTTCAGGCGCTAGCATCGGACCACAAAGCTCGAATGACGGACATCGGACGACCCTTTATGCCACGTCGGCGAAACGAATAACTTCGACACAAAAACTATATATATTACCCGAACGTCACTACAAGCCTAAAAATAAACCGTTTTAAACACTTCATATATGTCAATGACAATGAAAAACCGGAAAGTTTAATAACGAGAATAACACCAAGTGTAATTATGAAAAGTTTACTAGTATGTTATATCATACTTTGTAAAAATTTATCACGAATCCAAAGCACAATTATTGGGCTTAAGATTACATAAATTTTGGGCTAGGCCCACATCCTTAATTATATGGGCAATGGCCCATTTCCATAAACCTTATAAAAGCCCATTTGTAATAAATAATATGGGCTAGGCCCAAATACATCAATATTATGGACTAAGCCCAACAACCTAAAAGACATGGGCTAGGCCCAAAGACAAAATACATGGGTTAAGCCCAATGACACTAAGATGTGGGCTAGGCCCAATGTAAAATACATGTATAATTTTTATAAATATATATTATAAAAATATATTATAAATACGGTATACCTACACATATAATACGGAATGCCTACACGTATAAATACGGTATACCTACACGTATAACACAGTATACCTACACGTATTATACGATGCCCCTACACGTATAAATACAGTATATCTACCCGTATAAATAGGTATACGTACACGTATAAAGCACACAAATACAAGTATACATACGGTATATGTATAAAGGACTCTAGTACATGACGATATACACACATACACTTGTTGAAGTGTACCCTCTCATTAAGGTTGTATACATACGACAACGTATTTCGACGTTAAAAATAAATATTTTTAACACTCTTTACACTTATACTTGTGTAACAAATATAAAGTCATGAACCAAGGTATACATATGAAACAAGTGCCAACATACTACTAAAAATATACAAGTGTTCCAAAAACTATATGCAAATAATAAACGTTCAAGATGAACAACGAGTACAAGGTCTAGGAAAGACCGACGTGTCTAATGAGTTAGAACCCTTGTAGGTTGACTCACGCTTACGGAACACGGTTGCTAGAGCTTATTGCTGGACGCAATACAGTGAGTTCATGTCCCCCTTTTTCTTTTAACGTTTTGGTTTACAACTTTCGGGGGGAAATACATGTCAAACATAGGTATGATTAAGTTATGGAATGAACTCTTAGATCATGTGAGCATAGGCTGAAACTAAGGTGCCATTAATCCTTTTGAGGACCAAGGAACAAAGGTTAGATCTAATGGGTACGGGCGAGCCCCACTCGCGGTCCAAGGGTGACCACTAGAGTGCTGTTGTGTCCATCGTCGAGAGTTCGACACTTAAATTGCCTACGCGGGTTGAGTACCTCCTATGTCGTCACATATATTAATGTCCTTGCAAAACATTAATGATCAACATGTTCATAGACGCTTTACATACCTACTTATAAACTAAACTTTCAAATGTTTTTGAGATTCATTTGATGCGCATTACACATAAAACACATGAACTCGCTCAACTTTTGTTGATGTTTTCAAACTCACATGTATTTCAGGAAACTAATGGAACTTGGGTGCTGGTGTTTATTATGAAGCTTTTGGATTACAAGTCATCGATGTCATCCCTTTTGGAGGGTTTGGTCCATATATCTCATCTTCAATGAGATATAGGATGCAAAGCCTTATGTTTTAAACTTATGTTGAACTCGTCTTTTGTAAAACTTATAACTATGTCGTTTGGCATTTTAAACAAACTTATGATGTGTAATATTTTACTATGTCAATGGGTGAACATCGTATGTTTTTATTCATGTAGTTGTTTACTTATATCGTATGCAATGAGAACTAATCAAGTTCACACCGCACGCTTCCGCTAATGAACGGGTGTGACAGATTGGTATCAGAGCTTCGATTGTAGTGAACTAGGATTCCTTCTCGAGTCTAGTCTACAATCATTAGGATCCTCCCACGAAAACATTTTGTGTTTGTAAAATGTTTTTCATTGCATATACAAAAGCACCAAGGTCCGATAACAAAACTCTTTTCAAGAAAACAATGCGAGGACATTAATTGGGGCATGGTCTATATGGGATAGACTTGCCGAACTAGAACTACCGCGCACAATAACAATGTGATAACATGTGATATGCTACAATTATTTGCTTACGTATATAACAAGAAATATTATTATTTAGTGATACATATATATGAGTTGTACGGATTGTTCTTGCCAGGGTACTATGGCATCATCAGCTAGCAGTGGCATTTACGACAATCATGACCACATGGACGTACCATATGACGATGAGCCCTTGGAGGAGATCATTCCCTCTGATGATGAGGACCTTGATGATTTTCAGCCGTTTGCGCTGCCAGACCATGACATGGTGGATGACGTTCTAGCTGTGGGGCCACAGCTGAACCCGTTTGTTATCATTGGTCATCCTGATGGAGCTCACATCGTCGACTATATTCCACTAGATGTTGTTCCTCTCGCTGCGGTTCCGGGGTTTATTGTTATGTCTGATGACGAGGATGACGTTCCCGTCATACATGTCCATAGTTTGGACGATGAGATTGATGGTGGTGATGCCTTGGACATAGCCATTCTAGAGGTTTCCTCTTCTATCGTATCTGTGGTAGACCTATCCTCTTCGGGCTCTAGCGACGCCGCATCATCCTCAGCTGTACCCATTGCTACACCTGCAGTTGTCCCGTCTGATCCACCGACACCACACACTACTCCCGTCACTCCCACTACTGGACACCCATTTTCACCGCATGTTGCTGATCCCCATCACACTGTCGCACCTATCCTTTTCACTCATGAGATTCCAGCGCCCCGCCCTGGGGAGGGCACTTCTCGACAGCCGACCTCTCTCGATACCCATGTGCCGGCTGATCACTGGTCTACACGACACCCTCCGCCTCATATGTCCGAGTCTGACCCATATCATCCATGTCACTATCTTGCTTTCACTATCGATGATGAGATACATTCCTTACAGCTTCATATTCAAATCCTCTCCCGCCAGGTCTGGGAATTGCAGCAGTTTAGGGATGCTATGCCACCACCGCCACCAGCCTACCCTCCACCACCTACTCCACCACCACCATCATCTCCACCACCTCCATCCCCTCCAGTGGTCTAGTTATCTTTTATTTGCAGGTACTTTTGTGTGGGAGTCACAGACCCACTTTTATGTACATATGAAGAACTAGTATGAGCTGAAGACACTTGAAGATTTTTGGAAGACCAATGTAGAAGAAAAAGACTTACTACTTTTGTGTATTATGAACTTGTACGACCGGGGTTGTGTAGCCTCGAGTCCTTTTGTTTTCTTCTACTAAACAATGTATCAAGTTGTCTAATATATGAAAGCTCAGTAGTTTGTTTTTTTCCTTATTACATATTGTTGCTTATACTTATGCATGTGCATGTGTTGCTTATGTGATTGCATGTTTGGGTGATGTGATGACTATTTACCTATTATGTATATACCTCAGTAGACTATATTTATCATTAAATATGTGTCTAATCTCCGCAATACTTCTTATTAGAAGACAATGCCGCCAAGACGAAAAACCAACACAAACCCACTACCGAGAACAGAAGCCGAACTGAATGAACGTATCTCTCAGGCGATTGCGCAGTACGAAGCTAACCGCACCGAGCATAGCGGTGGTACTGGAGGTACATCAGGAAACAATCTCCCTAGCGGTAAGATTAAGTCGTCTATGACACGTTACAATACTCCCGTATATTCTATTTGTACTATGTCCATGCTCATTCACGGTTTGTGGTTGTAAATGTTTCAGGTTGCACGTACAAGCAGTTTTTGGACTGCAAACCTCTGAACTTCGACGGCACAGGAGGTGCCGTAGCATTTGTACGTTGGGCCGAGAAGACTGACTCAGTCCTGAGAATGAGCAAATGTCTTCCTGAACAAAGGGTTACCTACATTTCCGGTTTGTTCTTGGACGGAGCACTTTCATGGTGGAACCTACAGGTTCAGACTAAAGGAGAAACTGCTGCGTATGCCATGAGCTGGGACGAGCTCAAGGATCTAATGAGAAAGAAGTACTGTTCTAGGGCGGAGATTCAGAAACTTGAGACCGAGTTTTGGAATTTAAGAATGATCGGATCTGATATCGCTGGATACATACAACGCTTCCACGACTTGTCAAGGGTTGTTCCCTACTTGGTGGAACCTGAGTTTAAGCGGATTGAGAGGTTCATCTGGGGACTTGCTCCTGAGATTCTTAGCATGGTTACTTCTTCCAAGCCCCCTACAATCAGCGAGGCAATCGACTTGGCTGTCGCCCTCACCGAGGAGGCTCTTCGTTTAGACAAGTTTTCAAAGCCAGGCTCTAACAAAAAAGAGACTCATGTGGAGTCTTCAAGCGGCAACAAGAGAAAGTTTTCAAACTTAAAGAAAGGCACTCAAGCAAACAACGACAACTGGAATGCGAACAAACGAAGGGAAGTGAACCCAACTCGTGGTACTAAAGCTTATGGAGCCACTAATGAGGCTAGTGGTAAAGGGTATTTGGGTTCCAAGCCTAAGTGTGATAAGTGCAAGTTTCACCACAATGGTCGATGTCCAAGAGCTAAGTGTGACAAATGTGGAAAGGAGGGGCACAACAAAGAAACATGTTGGGTAGGAACTGGAGGAAGAAATACAAACCGAGGAGGAAACAACAACAACAATCAGGGCGGAAACAATAACAACAACAACCAAGGTAGAAATGGTAATGGACGAGGCCAAGGTTGTTTTGGCTGCGGAGACTTAGGGCACTTTTTGAAGGATTGTCCTAAAGAAAATCAAGCCCGTGGAAGAGTCTTCACGATTGGAGCACGTGAAGCGCGACAGGACCCGAACGTAGTTACGGGTACGTTCCCTATAAACCAACACTTTGCATCCATTCTGTTTGACACTGGCGCCGACTTTAGTTTTATATCTATAGAATTTAAGAACATACTTAGTCTAGAGTCGAGTAAACTAGACGTCCCGTATTCTATAGAATTGGCGAATGGAAAATTAGTCGAAGCGGATGAGGTTATCAAGGGTTGTACACTCGAGCTTGGAGAGCGAAATTTTTCTATCGACTTCTTACCCGTTGAGTTGGGCAGCTTTGACGCGGTTGTTGGAATGGATTGGTTATCCGACAATCGGGCAGAAGTGGTTTGTCACGAAAAGAGCATCCGCATCCCATTGCCGAATGAAGAAACACTTATAATCCATGGGGAGAAACGCGAGACACCTCTACGGATCATAAATTGCATGAAGGCGCAAAAGTGTCTTCGAAAAGGCTGTATAGCCTTCCTCGCCCACGTAGTTGACAAGGAAACCAAAGAGCCGAGGCTAGAAGACATCCCTGTCGTGAAAGAATTTCCAGAAGTCTTTCCAGAAGACTTGCCTGGACTACCTCCGCAACGTCAAGTGGAGTTTCGAATTGATTTGGTGCCAGGAGCGGCACCAGTGGCGAAATCACCATATCGGTTAGCTCCGTCTGAAATGCAGGAGTTATCTACTCAGCTGCAAGAGCTGCTAGATAAAGGATTTATTAGACCGAGTTTCTCACCTTGGGGAGCTCCGGTATTATTTGTTAAAAAGAAAGACGGAAGCTTTCGCATGTGCATTGATTATAGGGAGTTAAACAAGCTGACCATCAAGAACCGATATGCCTTACCGAGAATCGACGACTTATTCGATCAACTACAAGGTTCCAGCTACTACTCCAAGATCGATCTGAGATCGGGTTACCATCAGTTGAGAATACAGGAAGAAAGTATCCCCAAAACGGCTTTTAGGACTCGTTACGGACATTACGAGTTTCTTGTTATGCCGTTCGGCTTAACCAATGCACCAGCAGTGTTCATGGACCTCATGAACCGTGTGTGTAAGCCGTATTTGGACAAGTTTGTGATTGTGTTTATTGATGATATCCTAATATACTCGCAAACCAAGGAGGAACACGAGCAACATTTGCGAGCTATTTTGGAACTCTTGAGAAAGGAACAACTGTATGCAAAGTTTTCGAAGTGCGAATTTTGGATTCACGAGGTTCAATTCCTAGGTCATGTGGTAAATGAGAAGGGAATTCACGTCGACCCAGCAAAGATTGAGGCAATTAAGAATTGGGAAGCGCCTAGAACCCCTACTGAGATACGACAGTTTCTGGGATTATCGGGCTATTATAGACGATTCATAGAGAACTTTTCAAAAGTTGCTCAACCGCTAACGTCCCTAACGCAAAAAGACAAGAAATTTGATTGGGGAGAGAAACAACAGGCGGCGTTTCAACTGCTGAAGGATAAACTTTGTGACGCGCCTATTTTGGCCTTACCCGACGGTACCGATGACTTCATGGTTTATTGTGATGCATCGCGTCAAGGTCTTGGTTGCGTGTTGATGCAACGGGACAAAGTCATTGCGTACGCGTCTCGTCAATTAAAGGTGCATGAGAAAAATTATACCACGCACGATCTGGAGCTAGGTGCGGTGGTATTCGCGTTAAAGATCTGGCGTCACTACTTATATGGTACTTGTTGTACAATCTTCACAGACCACAAGAGTTTGCAGCACATATTCGATCAGAAAGATTTAAATATGCGGCAACGACGATGGGTCGAGTTATTGAACGACTATGATTGTGAGATAAAGTATCATCCGGGCAAGGCGAACGTTGTGGCGGATGCCCTGAGCCGCAAGGAACGTATTAAACCTCTAAGGGTGCGAGCCTTGGAGATGACCATACATAATGATCTCACTTCTCGGATTCACGATGCTCAACAAGAGGCGCTTAAACCAGAAAATATACCAGCCGAATCCTTACAAGGAATGGAGGCACAATTGGTGCCAAAGGAGGATGGAACACTGTACTTTATGGGACGAATTTGGGTCCCGTTCTTTGGCGAACTACGAACAATTATCTTGGACGAGGCACACAAGTCAAGGTACTCTATACATCCGGGTTCGGATAAGATGTACCAAGATTTAAAAGAATTTTATTGGTGGCCTAAGCTTAAAAGCGACATTGCTGCTTATGTCGGTAGATGCCTTACCTGCGCTAAGGTTAAGGCGGAATATCAAAAGCCTTCAGGGTTGCTCCAACAACCTGAAATTCCCGTATGGAAATGGGAACAAATCTCAATGGACTTCATTACTAAGTTACCCCGAACCTCAAAAGGCCATGATATGATTTGGGTCATTGTAGATCGACTTACAAAGTCCGCACATTTTCTACCGATCAGTGAGAAGGATAGCACTAGGAAACTGGCCGAAATATATCTCAAGGAGATTGTGGCTCGACATGGAGTGCCTATTTCTATTATATCAGACCGAGATGGTCGATTTGTGTCTAGGATATGGCAATCATTCCAAAAGGCATTTGGATCCCAACTGAATCTTAGTACGGCCTTTCACCCTCAAACGGACGGCCAAAGTGAACGAACGATACAAACTTTGGAGGACATGTTACGTGCTTGTGTGATGGATTTGGGTGGAAACTGGGATACTCACCTGCCCTTAGTGGAGTTCTCGTACAATAATAGTTATCACACTAGCATCAAGGCCGCCCCGTTTGAAGCATTATATGGGCGAAAGTGTCGGTCCCCGCTATGTTGGGCGGAGACCGGGGATAAACAACTCATTGGTCCGGATTGGGTACAAGAAACCTCAGACAAGATCATGCAGATACGAGACCGTATCAAGATGGCTCGCGATAGACAAAAGAGCTACGCCGACAAACGACGCAAACCATTAGCTTTCGAGGTCGGAGACATGGTATTGTTAAAAGTCTCGCCTTGGAAGGGCGTAGTAAGATTTGGTAAACGTGGAAAGTTGAACCCACGTTACATTGGACCCTTCAAAATCCTGGAAAAGATCGGAACTGTTGCATACAAGTTAGAACTACCAGAAGAACTGAGCAATGTACACAACACGTTTCACGTGTCAAATCTCAAGAAAAGTCCTACACAAGAAACGGTTGTCATTCCAGCAGATGAGATACACGTCAACGACAAACTTCAATTTACTGAAGAACCTGTTGAGGTTACGGACTGGAAGGTCCACAAGACACGCAGGAATCGTAGGAGGCTAGTTAAAGTTCATTGGAACTCGCGTCACGGTCCCGAGTATACGTGGGAACGTGAAGATCAAATGAAATCCAAGTACCCTCACCTGTTTCCAGACCCCCCTGCAACCGGTAGCACGACTCGAATTTCGGGACGAAATTCTTCTAACGGGGGGAGAATGTGACAACTGGCAAAAATAATGGTAATTCCGTACAACTTAAACACTTGGCTTAACATTTAATTTCCCTCTTTGCGATTTAATTATTGCATGATTAGGTCTTACAAAGTCTAGCAATCATAGGACGTGGTTAAAAATGCTAAACAATATTAACACAATCGCTATGGCGCGAGAAAACCGCAAACTATGTCCTAATATGTTGGCGTAATGCTGAAAATACTATTCACTTGAGCACACTATTCATGCCAGCCAGTTCCGAAACTGTCCGAACGAGCAACGAATGACATGAAAAAAAAAATAATATTATAGTTGGGATATAAATAAAAACCCCTAACTAGGGGCACTAAAGGATAAAACATATAGACTTTAAAAAAAAATGTATATATATTTTTTTTAAAAAAGTGTTCGTTCTGCGCTAAACTGTAACCGAATAAAATGTCCGCGGCACTAAAATTCAGCATTTTAGTGTCCGTAGAACTTGTAAATAACATTTTACATCATAAATAAGCTTAGGGATATCAATGGGATACTCGAAACATTTACTCCCGGTGTCACGCCGCAACCTTCACACACTATCCAAACTCGAGCCGATAGGCGAATAAATTATATTTCTACCATCCAACCGCCTAAACGAATCATCTAGCGAACTAGTTAGCGATATTTTGGCGCCGCAAATGGCTTGAGTAAACGCCATAGCATCAATGGTAAAGTAAAACCATAGCTCCCGGTATTATACTACAACTTTTGTATATCACCCGATATCGAACCAGCGAGCTAACTAGTGGTATCTTTACCATCCAAAATCAAAACCCACAAAACTAGTGAACTAGTTAGACTTTATTTAAAACACTAAACTACCATTAATACCCTAATTACCTAATTTTCCTAATTACCAAAATATCTAGCAATTTAACCTTTTACATCACATGTCTTAATTGAAAAAAAAAATTATAATAAACACCACCATACCCTTCCCCAATCGGCCATACCCCTTTCAATTCACCCTAGATCTCATAATGATAAGTATGGTTGTAGAGATTTCCATTGACTAACCAAGAACTTGAAAGATATCATAATAACTTTACCATTTTCCTTCATTTTCTTATAACATTTTACTACACCAAAAACCTCCTTTTGCTCCCTCTCATTTACGGCTCCACCTTCATCACCATAACACCACTTTCATTCACCTTTAAACACCCTAGTCTCACAAAAATTAAGCTTACATTAGATCATCTAAGCATCAAAAATACATGGAGCACACTTAGGGCCTTGTTTGGAGCTTAATCTCTTCTAAATCATCATCTTAAGACCCTTGCAAAGTTGTAAGCCTCTTACTTAACATTTTTAAGTTTGTTATTATATGTAGATTAATAAAGTACTTGTTGATCATCTTGAAATCAAAGAAAAAAAATCACACTTAAAACCCTAAACAAAACTTAAACAACTTACTAATCTTGAAGTATTATGTGATTATAATGTGTTTTAGAGTTAAATAAGTTGTATGATCATGTTGATTTATGTTAGAGTAGGATGTTTAGTCATGAGATTATGATGATCATGTTGTTTATTATGTGTAGTACACTAGATTAGTGATGATCTTGATGGGTTAGTCTAAAAAATGTGATTTAAACACTTAGAGGTTTAAATCAAGAAAGATCATCACCCTTAAACTCATGAGCTTAATATATATATGTTTTTAAACTTGAAAGGTTAAGGATGTAATGAACTAAAAATGGTGATTAAGAATTAATAAGTGTGATTCTTAAATAAAACAAGTGATTTAATAAATAGTCATGAAAACTACACTTAAAAGTCTTGGATTTGAAGACATAAAAGTGTTGGATTTTTTTTTTTAGAAACTTTATATATATAAGTGCTCATGATTTAAGAAAATAGTAGTAGAAATTTGTTTACTTAAAGTTGTATTTTGAGGAGATTAATACATTGATGATGATTTGAAAGAAAAAAAAAATGATTTTTAAACATGTATTAAATACATGGGAAAAATGCCATAGTTTAGGGAAACCATGGCGAAATTTTATAAAAATCTAATCGCGATTAAAAAGAGATTAATGGGGTGATTAGCATGGTTAATCGTGATTAGTAACTTTAACTTCGATTAACAACCTTAATCGTGATTAGATGAACTCTAATGACGATGGTTAAGTCTTAACCATCCAAGAGTTTTTATAAACTCAAAAAGATATTTTTTTTTTCATCAAAGTGGGTAAAGTTTATAAATAAAACAAAAAAATATAATTTTTGGGAAATTATATATACATATGCTAAATACTCTATTGGTGTATATTACTTGTGTAATGTATGTATGTATTAGTAGTAGGAGAAATACATACCAAAAATAATACATAGAATCCTTGCAAAATATACACTTACACCACGACGAAAACCTCACGAATACTTGCAAATATAACAACAGTCGCGAACCTTCGCAAACACTCGAAACACACTTGTGTCATATCATAACTTCAGGCGCTAGCATCGGACCACAAAGCTCGAATGACGGACATCGGACGACCCTTTATGCCACGTCGGCGAAACGAATAACTTCGACACAAAAACTATATATATTACCCGAACGTCACTACAAGCCTAAAAATAAACCGTTTTAAACAATTCATATATGTCAATGACAATGAAAAACCGGAAAGTTTAATAACGAGAATAACACCAAGTGTAATTATGAAAAGTTTACTAGTATGTTATATCATACTTTGTAAAAATTTATCACGAATCCAAAGCACAATTATTGGGCTTAAGATTACATAAATTTTGGGCTAGGCCCACATCCTTAATTATATGGGCAATGGCCCATTTCCATAAACCTTATAAAAGCCCATTTGTAATAAATAATATGGGCTAGGCCCAAATACATCAATATTATGGACTAAGCCCAACAACCTAAAAGACATGGGCTAGGCCCAAAGACAAAATACATGGGTTAAGCCCAATGACACTAAGATGTGGGCTAGGCCCAATGTAAAATACATGTATAATTTTTATAAATATATATTATAAAAATATATTATAAATACGGTATACCTACACATATAATACGGAATGCCTACACGTATAAATACGGTATACCTACACGTATAACACAGTATACCTACACGTATTATACGATGCCCCTACACGTATAAATACAGTATATCTACCCGTATAAATAGGTATACGTACACGTATAAAGCACACAAATACAAGTATACATACGGTATATGTATAAAGGACTCTAGTACATGACGATATACACACATACACTTGTTGAAGTGTACCCTCTCATTAAGGTTGTATACATACGACAACGTATTTCGACGTTAAAAATAAATATTTTTAACACTCTTTACACTTATACTTGTGTAACAAATATAAAGTCATGAACCAAGGTATACATATGAAACAAGTGCCAACATACTACTAAAAATATACAAGTGTTCCAAAAACTATATGCAAATAATAAACGTTCAAGATGAACAACGAGTACAAGGTCTAGGAAAGACCGACGTGTCTAATGAGTTAGAACCCTTGTAGGTTGACTCACGCTTACGGAACACGGTTGCTAGAGCTTATTGCTGGACGCAATACAGTGAGTTCATGTCCCCCTTTTTCTTTTAACGTTTTGGTTTACAACTTTCGGGGGGAAATACATGTCAAACATAGGTATGATTAAGTTATGGAATGAACTCTTAGATCATGTGAGCATAGGCTGAAACTGAGGTGCCATTAATCCTTTCGAGGACCAAGGAACAAAGGTTAGATCTAATGGGTACGGGCGAGCCCCACTCACGGTCCAAGGGTGACCACTAGAGTGCTGTTGTGTCCATCGTCGAGAGTTCGACACTTAAATTGCCTACGCGGGTTGAGTACCTCCTATGTCGTCACATATATTAATGTCCTTGCAAAACATTAATGATCAACATGTTCATAGACGCTTTACATACCTACTTATAAACTAAACTTTCAAATGTTTTTGAGATTCATTTGATGCGCATTACACATAAAACACATGAACTCGCTCAACTTTTGTTGATGTTTTCAAACTCACATGTATTTCAGGAAACTAATGGAACTTGGGTGCTGGTGTTTATTATGAAGCTTTTGGATTACAAGTCATCGATGTCATCCCTTTTGGAGGGTTTGGTCCATATATCTCATCTTCAATGAGATATAGGATGCAAAGCCTTATGTTTTAAACTTATGTTGAACTCGTCTTTTGTAAAACTTATAACTATGTCGTTTGGCATTTTAAACAAACTTATGATGTGTAATATTTTACTATGTCAATGGGTGAACATCGTATGTTTTTATTCATGTAGTTGTTTACTTATATCGTATGCAATGAGAACTAATCAAGTTCACACCGCGCGCTTCCGCTAATGAACGGGTGTGACACAACATTTGTGGGATTACATAAAACAGTAGGCTAAGAATGGATATCCTGATTGGAAGCCACAAAAACCAAAGCAAATTGTGATGATATTGGAGAATGGTGAAAAGGATATAACTATGGATGTTAAGCCTCCAAGATGTTTGAAGAACATGCCTATCAGAGCTATTGAGCAAGATTTTCATGATCTATTTCAAGGGTGGTTGTACAATGAAACGACAGCTGAGGCAGTAATCTCTCAGTATGACAAGTCCATTGGAAAGTCTCGAAGAATCAGCATTCTTGATCCAATGTGGCTTGTTAATTGTTCAAAGAAAGATATTGACTGCTTGTTCCTAAACAAGATTGTTTATGAAAGAAGAGACAAAGAACAAGCGATGCAGTATCAAACGGTCGTGGATGTGTGCTTTGCCCAAGACATCAACTCAGGAAGATATTGGAAGACAAAATGGATAGATCTTGAGATTGAGGAATTCCTAAAAAGATACAAGCGCAACCAGAAGTTTAAGAAGATTGCTGAAAGAGCAGCTGAGCTGGGCAAGCGCAAGTTGGGAAAATCGATACCAACGGATCAAATGCCAATCGAGAAAGAGGAGAACAAGATTCCCAAATGGGATCGGAAGCGTGATGGTGATCCGGTTTGTAGAAAATGGTGGATTAACGAGGGAAGGCATCTGAGGCAAAGAATGTTGGAAGAAAAGGCTGAAAGAGAAGACAGAGAGCGAAAGAACGAAGGCGTAACAGGAAGAATTGAAGACTATGCTGGAAGGAACTGCAGCTACATCCGAGGGGGAGTCTGTTAGTACATGCATTTGTAGCTTCCGTCAGCATTTAGTTATATTTTGTATCTTTGTGAACAATTAATGTTTATATTTGTATGTACGTAGTATGACATCTGAGGATATGGGATTGACATGTAAAAGTGTGGACTTTTGTTGACTAATGCCAGCCGATCGGATGGGCCATCCGATCAGACAGCATTATCAGCCGATCGGACAGCAGCCATGCTATCCGATCGGACAGCACTACTTAACATCCTGAGTTGCCTATAAATACCCCATCAGGGTATGTCATTAAGAACTTTTTGCATCTTTAGATCTGCTGACACCTTCGTGTACTCTGTCATAGTCTGACTTTCTTCTGGCTCTTGTACTTTCACAGTATCTTAATAGAAAGATTCAGACAGTGTTTAAACGTTAAATATTCTTGCCGTACTTCTGTAACTTGATCCAAAGGATTCTGCACTTTGATCAAGATCGGTTCATCTACGGTTGCATCAATCAGATCCAGTACAAACAGGACCTAACACTCATGCGAGCATGTTGTCTTTGTCGTACGCGGACAATGACGATTATACAAATTCTACAAACACAAGACTTTCAAATGACATGCCAAAGAAAATGCTTTTATTACATTCTCTTGACATTACTTAAACGGGTTATCAAAAAGATTGTTTAAATTTTTTTTCAAATAAACTATGAACTCGCTCCACTTTATGTTGATTTTTTGCATGTTCTTTCTAAGGTTGCATTTTCAAAAACTACGGAACGGTTGAAATAGGAGAACTCATGGGAATTCGAGTACTTAGCGGGCGTTCATTGTTTAGAAGTCTTAGCTCAAACACTTCTGCTGTGCAATGAAGATATCAGTCCAGTCACGCCAGCTCTGATATTTCAGGGTGTGACAATTACCATCTACCATTTTATCCTAACCGTTGAAGTAGTGTGACCAATTACAGAATCCATCCTACAATTCAACAAAATTAACTATTTTACATGATAAGGTAGGAACATATACAAATAGACTTAAATCTAAAAATGTAAGAACCAATATAACATTGTCACATGGCATATGGTTTAATTACCAATAAGGGTATTTAAGTCGTATATTCATGAGCTGGTGTTGGTAAATCATTAATTTCATGGATTTCATTATTCAAAAGATCAAATCGCAAATCATGCAACCTATAATTCCATATTTTTAATTCAATTTTATATTAGGGATTCAGATTCTTAAGACAATGAAGACAACGAGTCTAAATATTCATACTCTTCATTCAATTATATCTAGTTGATATGCAACCAGATATTCATTTTTAATTTATCACTGAATGAGCCTAATTAGGTGATAACATTCATTTGACATGCAACCTATTAGTAAAAATATCAATGGTTTTTGTCACGTCGAAGAATTTCAAAGATATTCTGATTTTTTTATCATCATTTTAATCATTTTATGATGTGTGAGGATATCAATCACTTTCATAATTCATGATAATAAGAATAGTAATTAAACATTAACACAAAAAAAATAAAAACTTATATTTGAAAGGCAAACTACAAGACCTACTCCTAAGATCTAAAATATTTCTCTTTAAATAGATTTGAACTCTCACCACATAAGATATAAATATCAATACAACACTCTTGATAACATTATTAACTATGTTGTATATAAGCTATAAATATTTTGAATACTTAAAATATTGATAATAGTAAAAAGAATACTGAAATTTAAAAATGATATATTAAAATTCTAATTTAGACTCATGAACTTCTTTCAAAAAAAATAACAATAACCCTATTGTCCTGAATTTAATTAATAAACAGTAATGATAATTATTATGATAACACTGATAATTAATTAATAACAATAATGATGATTGTTATGGTAACATTAATCATAATTAGATTGTTTCCTAATGTATCCATGTTTATTTAGAATAAAACTAGAAAATAAAAAATATTTTAAATCTTGCAAGTCTATCTATGATCAAAAGCTATCAATAAAAACTTTTTTTTAAAGAAATAGATAGCTACTTACTTACTTTAGTATGCATACCAAATTTAGAATATGTGAGCGTGTCATTAGGCATGGAAGTATCTTTTTCGTCAATTATAATGGTGCAGAGGATTTGTAGCATGCTTCCTTTCTGAATAAATTGGAAGCTGAAGTTGTATCCTTGAATGAATTGTACCAAAATGGCTAACAAGAATTTGAGCATCATCATCCTCATAGCAACACTAGTGGCTCAAGCTACTTGGGTTAGAGCAGCAGAGCATATAGTTGGAGATGATAAAGGTTGGGCCGAGGGTGTCGATTACGAAGCATGGGCTAAGGGTCGGGAATTCAAGCAGGGAGACAAACTTGGTAAATATTACACATGCTTTGTTGATAATTATATGTCTATGTCTTGCAGCAAGCTAACTATGTTGTTGGTTTAGTGTTCAATTACGACCCAGCAAAATATATGGTATTATACGTCACTATGGACAAATACAAGTGCTGTTGTGCTGCGGGACCAATTATGGGCATAAAGAAAGATGTCATCTTAGGAGGAGTGGGCGACTATCCGTTTATTGCTAATCGAAATGAGTGTTTGAAAGGTATGAAGCTTCTTGTCACTGTCAAGCCATCTGGTGGGTGTCCCGGTGGGTGTCCCGGTGGGTGTCCCGGTGGGTGTCCCGGTGGGTGTCCCGGTGGGTGTCCCGGTGGATGTCCCGGTGGGTGTCCCGGAGGGTGTCCCGGAGGGTGTCCGGGTGGGTGTCCAGGAGGGTGTCCCGGTGGATGTCCCGGTGGATGTCCGGGTGGGTGTCCAGGAGGGTGTCCCGGTGGGTGTCCCGGAGGGTGTCCCGGGGGGTGTCCCGGAGGGTGCCCCGGTGGGTGTCCCGGAGGGTGTCCCGGAGGCTGTCCCGGAGGGTGCCCCGGTGGGTGTCCCGGAGGCTGTCCCGGAGGCTGTCCTGGTGGGTGCCCCGGTGGGTGCCCCGGTGGGTGCCCCGGTGGGTGCCCCGGTGGGTGCCCCGGTGGGTGCCCCGGTGGGTGTCCCGGTGGGTGTCCCGGTGGGTGTCCCGGTGGGTGTCCCGGTGGGTGTCCCGGTGGGTGTCCCGGAGGGTGTCCCGGAGGGTGTCCCGGAGGGTGTCCCGGAGGGTGTCCCGGAGGGTGTCCCGGTGGGTGTCCCGGAGGGTGTCCCGGAGGGTGTCCCGGAGGGTGTCCCGGTGGGTGTCCCGGTGGGTGTCCCGGTGGATGTCCCGGAGGATGTCCCGGGGGGTGTCCATGTCCTGCAAAGCCATGATGTCCTCCATGATACAAGCATAAAACTCTAAGCTTCGGCATGTCTTGTTTCTTTTTTTATTTGTTGTTTGTTAATAAATGTTAATATCTGAACAATAATTATATCATATGTATTGGAGAATAATGAATTTAAGATTTATCATGATCAATATCAGTTGTTGTAAAGTTCTGTTAAGTAAAGTTCTGCATTAAAATAAAAAAGAATTAAAGTATCCACCCCGGTGGGTGTCCCGGTGGGTGTCCCGGTGGGTGTCCCGGTGGGTGTCCCGGAGGGTGTCCCGGAGGGTGTCCCGGTGGGTGTCCCGGAGGGTGTCCCGGAGGGTGTCCCGGTGGGTGTCCCGGTGGATGTCCCGGAGGATGTCCCGGGGGGTGTCCATGTCCTGCAAAGCCATGATGTCCTCCATGATACAAGCATAAAACTCTAAGCTTCGGCATGTCTTGTTTCTTTTTTTATTTGTTGTTTGTTAATAAATGTTAATATCTGAACAATAATTATATCATATGTATTGGAGAATAATGAATTTAAGATTTATCATGATCAATATCAGTTGTTGTTGTTGTAAAGTTCTGTTAAGTAAAGTTCTGCATTAAAATAAAAAAGAATTAAAGTATCTTCAGGGAAGGTAACTACAATATCATATTCTAAACCAAAAATATTAACCAGTCCACCATGAAACCCATATATTTGTTGGAATTATTGTGCACATCACGCAAAAAGACCTTTTGCAACAGTTGAAGGCGTTGCCGAACTATCCCAAGTGCTCTTTTGTGGCTGATTTCCGCAGTTATGGAATCATTGGTCGGAACCGATTTTACTGTTATTATTTATCGAATGAAATTTCATCTCAAACTGGGCATCATATTTGTTTGCAACTGAACCAATTACCACAGAATTCGCATCTAGATTGCTTTTGCCACAAAAATTGTGTCAAAATGTTTTTGCAACCTACATAACTTTTGAAATTTTATAACTTTTCAGTTAGTTTATCTGTGTGCAAATCTATTTAAGTTGCAAGAAATATATACAACTACTTTACAAACCAGAAACATATTAATACTCTAAATTGAAAAGTTATCAACATATAATACATCTTAATAACCAAATTTTAGTGTTTGTGAAACATTTGTTGATACTATATTTTTTAAATTTTTCTAAACAAATTATAGGCTCCTCAAATATAATAGCCTTAATTGTTTAATACAAAGTTTAGAGTATTTATGTAATTAGTGCATAGTATAGTTTGAGCCATTCTATGTATTTGTTAAGTGTACGCCAAAGGATTAGTTTGTAACAATTATACATTAGAAACTAGGGTAAATTACACTTTTCGTCCTTTATGTTTGTATCAGATTGTAATCAGTGTCGTTCCTACATTTTCGGAGGCCCTAGTCGAACTACGAAGTGGTTGCCCTTTTGCAAAATTATCATTTTCAGCGTATTTAGTAACAAAACCCCCCTCCTTTATCCTGGCTTGGGACCGGCAATTATAAACTAAAAAGTTTATAATTCGCATAGTTAAAATTTATTTTTTGAAAGTCATATGTTTTCTATAATTATAGTATATCTTTAAATAAAATCTACTTTTCTATCTTTAACCGAGGCAAATTGTTTGATGAAATTATCGTAATTAGCCCTAATTCAACAAACCCTAATTAAACAACTTGAAATCATCCCTAATTCAACAATTTAAAATAATAAAATAAGCCCTAAAAGCCTAAATAACAAACTGAAATCAACAAATTAGCCCTAATTCAACAACTTAAAATCAGCAAATTAGCCCTAATTCAACAACTTAAAGTCAGCAAATAATGAAATAAGCATAATCCCTAATAAACAAGAGATTCAAATTGGCAAATACACCCTAGTTCCCTATTCAACAAATGAGGATGTGAATGTCTAACCTGAGTGAGAGCCACAAGATTAAATCGCCAACCATAAAATCACAAAACTGATCAAAACTAACCTTGCAATGCAAAGTCCTGATGCCATGATTATTGCCTGTCTGATACTTTGATTGCTCATTGCTCAGTTCCATATCGTAAACTCAAACGGCACTACAGAGAAGGTCTCTAATATATCGCCACTTTGGCTTCTACACCACCGCTGCATGTCCTTTCAAACGTCTCTCAGTGCCATTGGGTTATTAGGTTTATGTAATGTTCACAGAAGAGAGATATGGGCCTCAACTATTAGAAAATTGGTGGCCCTTTAAATTGGAAAATTGGTGGTCCTTCAAATTTGGTGGCCCTAGGCTTGGGCCTAGGTTCATATACCCATTGGGTCGGCTCTGATTGCAATATATGACCTTTAACTTCAATAATTACAGCCACGGTCCTTTATTTGGAAAACCCATTACACCTAACGTCCTTTATCACTAACCTTATTAAATTTTTCTGTTAACTATGCCATGTGCCTTGCACATGAGGGTAGGTTAGTCATTTTACTAGTATAAAGGACCAAAATTGTAATTTACCCTCTCTCTATCCAACCAACCCCACCGCCACTACCACCACTCCCAAATCCCACCCCCACTACCATCGCTGAGAGAACTCTCCATCATTCCACACCCACTTGTAAATTCAATCATCAGTTGTTTGGAAGCATGTCCCACAATATGGTTGTGTTTGTAGCGAAAAGAATCGGAGAATCAACAATATGATGATCTCTAAAAACCATTTTTAAAGAAATACATAGCTACTTACTTTAGTATGCATACCAAATTTAGAATATGTCGGCAATTACTGTGACAACCGGTAATTAACGCCTCTTAATTACGCGATTAACAAACATTTTGGCAATAACAAATAGTGTTTAAAACACGAACTAGCTTAATTAGGCTATTGGAATGCCTAGGAACGCTCATCAGACGTTACAGACGTTACAGTGCGCGTATGGTGATTTCTTGAGAAATCGGCGGAACGATAAACGAAAACAAACTGACACCATACAAATTACTGAGAGCACTGACAAATACGAAGCCCATACACATAATTTAAACATATGAATGGGGTTGCGAAAATATTATACTTTCGAGTATCACAAAACGCATACGCGAACGAATAACGCAACAGTGGGAACGCACCGACAACGAAACAGAAGCTTCAGAGTCGTTTATTATCTTGAAAACTGAAATATTAAGACATATATTATTGTGTATATTTAAATAAGGTTCGTTTAAAATTTATATTTATTAGCGCGTGTCCATGTTTTACAAAGATTGTAGATTTACGCCCACGCAATGTATATATATACTACCAAGTATTTATAACCGGTTTGTTATTCATATCACATGTAGTACATGTGTATATCTATCTATATAATAGATGTATACGTACACATGTATAATATGGTGAATACGTAAAACATTTTAGTTGGAATGAAATCATACAAGGTATGAACCAACTAGACTTGGTAGTACAAAACATGAATTATTAAATTCCAAAACCCATTCCACCTTTTGTGTCGCTTATCTTCTACGACAAAAAAAAAGGACTTAAAAGTCCACCCTTTGAATTAAAAAGAAAATATATACATGACATCATGCACCATACCTTCCATGTGCACATGAATACATGGGTTAGACCGTGGGGTATGGTGGGGCGGGGGTTTGGGGCATGAGTTGACACGTGGCTTGGGGGGCTTCGCGGGTGAAGAAACACTGGTTAAATGGCCAGAATCAGATAAACCAGGGGGTTGTGTTCTGGATAAAAAGGTTGGTTTCTTCTCGTTCGATTAAAAGGGACATATCTTCTTCTCTTCTCGATAGCTGCAAAACAGACACTGTTAGACTCGCTACGAGGAGAATGGGGGTTCTCTCCGTGACCACCCTCCGGCGTGAGAATAAGTATTGGTATTTGAAGAAGAAGAAGAAGTATAAGTGAAGTGAATGTAACTTGGTCATTATACCTGATTTACTCTTCTATTTATAGCCGGGAGTTTGGGCGGGAAAACCTGTTATTGAAATGTTGACGGAAGATGCTAACTCCGTAAGCGGTTATTTTCCCCACCGTTAATCCTCTTAATCGGACGTGAGAGCACACGGATCGCGATCTAGATCAATGGTTGGGGTATTGCCACGTGGAAAGTGAACAAGTGGAGATTTCTCGTCAATTCCATGCCATCATCGTGACTTCAAGGGAGCCCTGGGTTGATGACACGTGGCCAGGCGGTTATAACCGCCTGGAGGTGCACGATTGAGTCTTCTAGAAGATTATTGCAGTAATCTAGTGTGACTCCTTATCGTGAGGTACCAGTGAAGTAAAAAATATCCAAGTCTGGGTATTATTTAAGCGGGAGTGCTTGCTGAGATTTTTATCCTTGTTTTGTTATGGAGGAAGGTGCAAGGATTCATTAATTTCCTTTTGGCGCGCAGGTATTGCCTGTTGTTTTTCTTCTAAGCTCTCTTTGTAGGACCAGTGTGCGACCGCGCAAGGTCTAAAGAGGGCTAAAATATGAGGTTGTGGTATGGTTTAAAGCGAGGTTTTTGGGACCTTACCCCTTCAAGTCCCCCCAGTCTAGTGTTGCTCTTATGTAAATAAGTGGAGCTCTGAACTATGAGAGAGAGGTGTTTTTTTTGCTTTAGAGGCTTTTTGGCGCGAATATGGAGAATCTTCTGGGAGAAGATACTCTTTGCTCTTTATTTTGATTTTTTGAAAATCTTGACCTTGGGTCTAGCAAAAAGGTTCAGTGATGACTGATGACGTGTGACAACTGTCATTGTCAGTTTGTACGTTATTGACCGTGTTTCCCAAGCGCGCGTGAACTCGCGTTTGTGCTATTCCCCACTCGCCCCTGACGCTTGGATAATTGTGCCATCCCGAAAAAGGTGTTGTTGCAGTTACCTAGGCTATTTATGGCGGTGAGTATATAAGCGTTTTGAGTTTCCTATTTCCAGTAATCATTAACTTGTTGAAAACCCCTTTCTCCTTTGGCTTATTTACCCATTCTTCGGAAAGAATTTTCAATTTCTTCCTCTTATGTCAACCATTGATCACTATAAAGATTCTACTGAAGAGATGGCAGCCGAACTTCCATCGTTGAAGTGGTCTAGGGCAACTTTTGATGGTTTGATTCGGAATCTCAGGTTTCTGGAAAACTGGGGTGCTCGATACCCTGACGAGGGTCAGACAGCAGCAGATGCTCCGGCCGGGTATATGACCTTATTTTGGGATTTCTTTTCTGCAGGCAATTTTTGTTTGCCTGTAACAAAATTCTTTCTTGAAATTCTTGAATATTACAAGTTCCATATCTCCCAGATGCACCCTATTGGTATGGTTAGGGTTCGTCATTTTGACTTTGTGTGTCGGACGATGCATATCGAACCAACAGTTCCTCGTTTCCGTGTCTTCCACAAAATGCACTATTCTCAGGGGTTTTGTTCTTTTGAGCAAAGAGCGTCTGCAAAGAAGATCTTACTGCAACCCCCAAAATTCTTCCATGATTGGAAACATAAATTCTTTTTTATCAAAGTAGGGGTTATCCCGATGAGGATGATATTTAGGGGGAAAGAAGATGTCCCCACTGAGACCATTCAAACTCCTGTTGACGAAAATTGGTAACAGGATCTGAATGACGTTCTGTCTATTACCTTGCCAGAGAAAGCTCTTGTTGGTGCCAGCATGAGTCTTAACTATATGGAAGATGGCAAAAGTAAGATTTTGAGTTTTGCCCTGTTTCTTCGCTTATCTCTCTTCTTTCTTTTCCTTTTTTTTCTTTTTTTTGATCTTGCTTTTGCTTTCCCTTTGCGCAGTTGTTTCTTTATATGTTGTTGCTTTCGAGAGGGAAGGTGGGAAAATGACTACCCTTCCCAAGAAACCTGATGAGGAACTGTGGTATCACCGCATTGTGAAGAACTTTGTACTTCCACGGGAAAATGATTTGTCTGCGCAACCTGCTGCTGGTGCTGGTAAGTTTTTATCGCAGTGTGTTTTTGTTTGCTGTTTTTGCGCACTTGAATAAGTTAATTCGTTGTTATGTAGTAGGTGAACCATCTAATTTGGGCATAGGCCTTGAGAAGAAAAGACGCGCACCCGCAACTACTACTGCACCGAAGAAAAGTGACGCTGAGAAAGCTCAACCTTCGAAGGTTAAGAATGTTGGGGGAGAGAAGAAAGGTATGCGCCGTTCCTCTGACTCCTGGTGTGATTATGTGGTGGTATCTGATTCATTGGAGGGTCTTGCGCCTTCAGTTATAAGAAGACCGAAACCGGAGCCAAAAGATACTGCTGATATCCCTCCATCAAACCCTGATGATCCCATTGATTTGGAATCAAGTCCTGAGCGCTTAGTGAGGAGGAAAGCAGGAAAAACAAAATAGACTGACGCTGAAACCGAAGGTCAGCCTGCGAAGAAGATCCAATGGAAGAAAATTACTATGAGGGGCAACCTGGATGCCTTTTATTTCGGAATCTGTTCCTGGTAAGTGTCATATTTTGCTCTCTTCTTTTCACTTCCTTGAATAATTGTGATTTATGTGTTTGTTTTGACAGAAAAACCGAACTCTCCTGCTCCCACAGAACCATCGCCTATGGTTAATGAAGAACTTCCACCCTCAACCCCCCCCCCCCCCCCCGCGCCTCTGTTGCTTACCAGTTAAAGAACACTGAGATTCCTGAGCGTGAGGCGGGGAAGACTGCTAGGGCTGAGAATCCTGAGGCTGATAAGCCTGTTGATTGTCACACCCCGACCACGTAAAACAACAAAACGTGGCGGAAACGTTGGGGAGTGATGTGTGTAAAATGCAACATATAAATTACATCAAATGAGGCATAAAACTAACCCTTTTTAAGTACGAATGTTGGAAAAAGAGTGTTTTTATCTTCCTTTTGTATTTTCAGGATTAAATGAGCTCAAATTCACAAAAGAAGCAAAAAGACAGCTAAATCTAACATAAATACAAGAAAAGGAACATAAGTGGATTGCCTGACCCCTCAACAGCATCCTCCCAAGCAAAATAGAGAAGGCAGAAGACTGAACACGCCCCGTGCTCAGCCAGCACGGGGCCGTGCCCAAGAAGCAGCAGAAAAGACAAACCAATAGAAGCTTCTATTGCCCACCACGGGGCCGTGCCCAGTGAACACGGGGGCGTGGCGAAAGTACAACAGGCGCATTAATTGTAATTGCGAATTACAATTAATGAAGAGAGAGAGTGTCAGACAGGCACGGGGCCGTGTCCAGCGGACACGGGGCCGTGCCCAGCCTTCTGTTCAGCCTATAAATAGGAGTGCTTGGTTTCATTGCAACTCATCCCTTGGCACACCACCTCTCTCACACTTCATCCACCACCCACCACCATCACAACACCATCATCCACCACCATCATCCATTGTCCATCATAGAGTGTGTGAGTCGTCTCGGGATCAAAGATTGATCGTAAGAGTTCTTGACAATCAAGGCCATGTTTGCCTAAGTCTCTTACATCACTTGGTGAAGACAAGTGTTCAGTATAATACTTTTTATTTTCAATCTTTTGCACTTTTTATTTGGTTTTGTATTAATGACTTTAATAACTAGTTGCTTATGTTGAAGGTGATCTTTCCTTATCGTTTGTCCGTGGTGTCTTGGCACTATTTTACTGTCTATATAAAATAAAAGATTTTCAGCATTCATATCTCCACGGTCTATATGAAGGTATGTTGGCTACCTAGTCGGGGGTTAAGGGAACGGTTTGGTAAGGGTCTTGCCCTTGTTCAGCCTTTAGAGGTCCTGCAAGGGACCTGGGACAAATTTAGTAGGATTTCCTTCAATGTCCATAGGTATTGGATGGCGGGGATCCAAACTCTTTGACCCCCTCATAAGTTAACTACTATTAATACTATAACCCGGCTATTTAGGACTGTATCCCTGCTGACTTAGACTACTTAGTCGAGGGTAACGTCACCTCCAAAAGAGGGGCCTACCATAATTTGCATTAATAACTTAATTCATTATCTTTCAATAATCCGACCCTTTACAATTGTATCCTTGCTGACTCAAACTACTGGGTTGAGGGTAACGTCGCCTTCAAAAGAGGGGCCTACTACAATAACTAAGATAATCTCTTAAACAAGTGCAAAAGTGCGAAAATAATCAAAGGTTATACTAATACACGAGTCGGATCCAAGTGATTCATCTTGTCTATCTGTTTTTATTTTTATTTTATTTTTAAGCATTTAGTTAGTTTTCATTTTCTTAGTTTAAAAATCTTTTCTAACATTTTGAATTGATTAGACGTTGAGGATAAACCAGTACTAAAAGCTCTTGTGTCCTTGGACAACCTCGGTATCTTACCAACACTATACTACGTCCACGATGGGTGCACTTGCCCATATGTGTGTTTAGTGTTAGTGAATATCGTGTTTTATAAATTTAAAACTTGGCTAAAAGTGTAAAAAGGGCTTAAATATACATCTAAAATATATACACACTAGCACGCATCAAGTTTTTGGCGCCGTTACCAGGGACACAAGGATTGTAAGAAAGCTTAAAATCGACGGCCTAATCTATTTTTCAAAACCTTTTTAAAACGCGCGCACATTTTTCTGCATTTTAGTTTAGTTTGCATTTACAGTAGCCTGAACACGGGGCCGTGCTCACTGAACACGCCCCCGTGCTGCATATTTTTAGTTAGATACCCAGATACAGAGTCTGAACACGGGGCCGTGCTCATTGAACACGCCCCCGTGTCCAACGTGACCAGTAACTTTAATTAAAACGCCCAGATACAGACCCTGAACGCGGGGCCGTGTTCACCCAACACGGGGCCGTGTCCAGCTTCTGTTTCCATCTTTGTTTTTGTTTTCTGGTCCCGAGACTCAGTTGTGGTCTGCTGAGTGATTCTTATGGATCAATACTCAGGAGGTTACAACTACACCTATGAGGAGGATGACTATATGAGAGACTATTGCACTAATTGTGGAAACCCAGACTCGGTACAATATTGTAACTTGTTTCAACCATCCACTTCATACAACTATTATCAGGAGCCCAGGTACGAGCCATCAACTTCATACACATCCTATGAAGACCAAAGTTATGAACCTCCTCCCTCATACTCATATTTTGATGAACCAAGGTATGAGCCTTCATACTCATACTTTGAAGAGTCAAGATATGAGCCACCACCTTCATACGCTTATTATGAGGAACCATGGCGTGAACAACCCACCTCATATGAGTACTATGAAGAACAAAATTTCGACCCTTATCCATCATATGCTTACAATGAAGAACAATGGTGTGAACCATCTACTTCATATGGGTACTATGAGGAACCAAGGATCGAACAACCGGATTCAAGCTTTGAGGATCCTAATCCTTTTTCTATCACCGAAGTGACCAATAGGATATTAAAACACATTAAAACTATCGAACGTTGCATAAAAGAATCTCGCGCAAGGGAAGAGGAGTCCCGCGCAAGAGAAGAATTAAATTGTAATAATAACGTAGAGATGGTTGAAAATGTAAAAATGGAAGAACGAGAAAGTGAAAAACCGACACATGAGTTAAACAACGAAAAAGGTGAGGCCGATAATGTTAAAATTCAAGAAGAGTCTAATTTTGAAGAAATTAATCTCTTATCACCTTCTTTTGAAAATCATTGTTTAGTAACCCCTCATGCTAAGTTTTTAAAAGAGCTAAACACTAATACTAAGATTGAGGAAATGATAAGTGTTAAGTTAACTAATGATCAAACCTCGCTAATAAAAGAAGGTCCTTTTGAAATTAACATTACACCGGTTCCATGTTTCTTTCAAAATTCCTTTATTAGTAATATAACCATTGATAAAGATCTTTGTGTTAACATAATGCCTAACTATATTTTTGAAAAATTAACTATTAGTGATTTTTCTCCACTTCAAATACCCATTTTTCTATCCGATCGGAAGGTAATAAGATCAATCGGTGTAGTTGAGGACGTTTTGGTTCAAACAAATCAAATGGTTATTCCAACCGACTTTGTCATCCTCGATGACGCTCCTCTAGTCTTGGGAAAACCTTTTGTGAAAACTCATGAAGCTTTGAAAAACCGGAAATTTAACAATCTACATCTTCAATTAGGGGCATTCAAAAGAAGCATAGATCTTGAGCGTTAAATGAAATATCCTTTTGGTAATAATGACCCCTTAATTGAAGATGAAGATGAGCCACCCGATACAACTGAAGAAGATGACCACTTTGTTGAAGAAGAGGTCGTCATAGAACAAACTTTTAAGGTTCTTGATCTAGATGAGCCACAAAATAAGGTGTCTTCTAAAGACCCACCCATTGAGCTCAAAGAACTTCCTAAAGGTTTGGAATATGCTTTTCTAGACAAAGATGGTAATTTACCTGTAATTATTTCGTCTAAATTAAATAGCATAGAAAAAGAAAAATTAGTTAATCTTCTTAAAAAACACAAAAATGCGATTGCTTGGAAGCTTGTAGATATTAAAGGAATAAGTCCTTCCATGTGCACGCACAAAATTCTAATGAATGATGACTACAAAACGGTAATTCAACCACAACGAAGAGTAAATCCCAATGTGCAAGAAGTGGTTAAAAATGAAGTCATCAAGTTACTTGACGCCGGACTAATCTATCCTATCTCCGATAGTCCATGGGTAAGTCCCGTCCAAGTAGTCCCAAAGAAAGGAGGTATGACGGTAATAACTAATGAAAAAAATGAATTAATACCAACAAGAACCATCACAGGATGGAGAGTTTGTATAGACTATAGATGATTAAATGAAGCGACAAGGAAAGACCACTTTCCTTTGCCCTTCATTGATCAAATGTTAGAACGACTATCCGGTCATAAATTTTACTGTTTCTTGGATGGTTTTTCAGGTTACTTTCAAATCCCAATAGCACCTGAAGACCAAGAAAAGACAACTTTCACATGCCCCTACGGAACTTTCGCTTATCGACGCATGCCATTCGGTCTATGTAATGCACCTGCAACATTCCAACGTTGTATGGTAGCCATTTTCCATGACATGATAGAAAAGACAATGGATGTGACATCCCACATCGGTTGTGAAGGGGAACAAAGGCTTCCTTATAAGGGGCTGGATACCTTCACCATCATGACGCGTTTTTAAAACCGTGAGGGGCAGACGCTGAGGGCGTGCTGGCTGCCAAAGCGGACAATATCATGGTGCGGTTACGCTGGGCTATTACAGATGGTATCAGAGCCAGGGCCGGACCGGTGGTGCCAGGTCCTGCGAGGACGCTGGACCCCTTAAGGGGGGTGGATTGTGACATCCCACATCGGTTGTGAAGGGGAACAAAGGCTTCCTTATAAGGGGCTGGATACCTTCACCATCATGACGCGTTTTTAAAACCGTGAGGGGCAGACGCTGAGGGCGTGCTGGCTGCCAAAGCGGACAATATCATGGTGCGGTTACGCTGGGCTGTTACAATGGAAGTCTTCATGGATGACTTTTCTATCTTTGGAGACTCATATGACCAGTGCCTCGATAACCTTGAACGAATGCTATCCCGATGTGAGGAAACTAACCTCGCCCTTAACTGGGAAAAATGTAATTTCATGGTAACAGAGGGAATAGTACTCGGTCACAAAATCTCAAGCGAAGGTATGGAAGTTGATCGAGAAAAAATAGAAACTATTTCTCGATTACCTCCACCATCCTCCGTTAGAGCAATCAGAAGTTTCATAGGGCATGCCGGATTTTATAGAAGGTTTATCAAGGACTTTTCAAAAATTTCAAGACCTCTAACAAAATTACTTGAAAAAGATGCACCTTTCGTCTTTGACAAGGAATGCAATCAAGCATTTCTAACCCTTAAGGAAATGCTAGTCATTGCACCTATCATGATAGCGCCTGATTGGAAATTTCCTTTCGAAATCATGTGTGATGCAAGTGACTTTGCTGTTGGAGCAGTCTTGGGACAACGAAAAGAGAAGCATTTCCACCCAATTTATTATGCTAGTAAAACGCTTAACGATGCACAAGAAAATTACACAACTACAGAAAAAGAGTTACTAGCTCTGGTATTTGCTTTTGATAAATTCCGTTCTTACCTTGTTCTTTCTAAAACTGTAGTCTATACAGATCATGCAGCTATCTGATACCTTTTCAAGAAACAAGACACGAAACCCCGTTTGATCAGATGGATTCTACTCCTCCAAGAGTTCGACATTGAAATCAAAGACAAAAGAGGAGCAGAAAACACTGCTGCAGATCATCTTTCACGCCTAGAAGACCCAGCTTTGGAGGCAACCAGGGACGAGCAGATCAACGAAAAATTTCCCAAAGAATCCTTGGAAATGATGGAGAGCAGACAAGAACCATGGTATGCCGACTATGCTAATTATTTAGCTAGCGGTATAGTCACCAAAGGATGGCCGCATCATCAAAGAAAGAAATTCTTTGCTGATGTAAAGCATTACTTTTGGGAAGACCCTTATCTTTTCAAAATGTGTGCCGACCAACTCATCCGAAGGTGTGTCCATGGTAATGAAGCACGAAGAATTCTTCGTCATTGTCATGAAGGTCCATACGGAGGGCATCATGGTGCCGCTAGTACCGCACGAAAGGTATTTGATTCAGGATTTTATTGGCCAACCATTTACAAAGACGCACAAGATCTTGTAAAGACATGTGATGCTTGCCAAAGATCAGGTAATATTTCTTCCAAAAGCGAAATGCCTCAAAATGGTATTCTCGTTTGTGAAATTTTTGATGTGTGGGGACTCGATTTCATGGGACCCTTCCCACCGTCAAAAGGAAACAAATATATACTTGTGGCAGTCGATTACTTGTCTAAATGGGCAGAGGCCGAAGCTCTTCCAACAAACGATGGAAGAGTAGTGGTAAAATTTCTGAAAAAATTATTCTCTCGTTTTGGAACACCAAAAGCTTTGATAAGTGATAGGGGTACCCATTTTTGCAATCATCAACTCGAAAAAATATTAACAAGGTATGGGGTCTATCACCGGGTCTCAACAGCATATCACCCTCAAACAAATGGACAAGCCGAAGTGACTAACCGAGGTTTAAAACGAATACTTGAAAAAACTGTAGGATTAAATAAAAAGGAATGGGCTGATAAGTTAGATGATGCTTTATGGGCTTTTCGAACTGCTTATAAAACCACTATAGGCACAACCCCATATAAGCTTGTCTATGGAAAAAGTTGTCATTTGCCATTAGAAATAGCTCACAGGGCCTACTGGGCAATAAAAAGCGTAAACTTAGACTTAGAAACTGCAGGTAAAAATCGATTCTGTCAAATGAATGAATTAGACGAATTAAGGAATTATGCATACTCTAACTCCGAAATTTATAAGGAAAGAATGAAAAATTTACACGATAAATATATTAAGCCTAATGAATTTCGAGTAGGAGACCAAGTTCTGTTGTTTAATTCACGACTTCGATTATTTCCTGGTAAACTAAAATCTAGGTGGTCAGGACCTTTTTCCATCACCCATGTTTTTCCTCACGGTGCAGTCGAAATTAAAGCTCAAAATGGTATTCCATTTAAAGTCAATGGCCAACGGCTAAAACTCTACCGAGGATCCATTGAGGATGAAGAGGAGGAGATCTCGCTTCAAACGGTTAACGAATGAAAAGCACCCACATCATACCCGATATGTTACAAACAAGCGAGTATGCATCGAAACCTGTAAGTCTTCTAACCATGTCTTCGGAAAAAGGGGCACTCACACGAGCAAAAAAAAAAAATTTTGCTCGGCACGAGGCCGTGTCCGCTGGACACGGGCCGTGTCGACGCAACTATCGGGATAAAACCCTCATTTCATAACAGTTACCTCATTCCACACGCCCCGTTTTGCCGAAAACGCTCTGGTTCAAGGCGATTTTCCGCAGATTTCCGACGTTACCTCCACGTTTAACAACATCAAGGTATGATTCTATCATCATTAGTAGTTAGATTAGTTACTTGCATGTAGTTAAACATCAAAAATTTGGGGAAAAATCTAGGGTTCTTCAAGTTCATCCGGATCAAACTCAAAATTTTTTATATAATCTGTTAGTATTAGTTTAGATTGGTATAATGGGAAGTAAATACACTTGTATTGTTGATAGATTTGCCCGATTTCTCACTAAAACCTCAAACCCTTGTTTTTGAACCGAAAAAGATAAAATTGGGGTTTCATTTTCGGGGGAAACCGCACCTACTTGGCCAAAAATTTTCAGATTTCCGGGACCGGGACGGAAAATGAGGTTTTTGGGTTACAGACGTCTGGACACGGGGTCGTGCCCGCTGAACACGGGGCCGTGTCCAGCCCACTGTTTGCAGTTTCTTTCAGAATCTCACTGTTTCGTGCTAACTTTTGGTGTATTCTTTCAGATGGCAAAGTTCACAAGGTTCAATGCAAGTGAGCTCGATGCAAGGGCGAGATACGAGTTACTTCAAACAAGGCCCGAGGAGTACCCCAGACGAGCATGCACGGACCTGTTAACCTTGGTACACCAGCTGGACCGATTTAACAACATCGTTACGGGACCACTAGCAGTTGCATTAAACACTCGGCTTCAGTCGGTGCATCAATGCACCATGGAGTTCTATAGTACTTTTACCTTCACTTCAAGGTGTGACCCGTTCGACAATGAAGGGGTTGCATTTCGGTGTGGCGGGACAAGGTACTCGATCTCTATGGCACAGTTTGGAGCTATAGTGGGACTGTACGGAGAAGAGGAATCGGGAAATGAGGAAAATACCGGGGGATTACGAGATTTGGATGAAAATGAACGTCAAGCCGCATGGGCCTAAATCGGTGAAGGAATCTACAACCCTAGCAGCACCAAGAGTACCAAGCTGAGGGACCCACTGTATCGCTACATTCACAGGCTCCTCGCCTACTCTCTTAACCAACGTCACGACAGTAGTGGCGTTGTAGGGTTGAAAGATTTGGTTGCCCTTCACTGTATCCACAACCGGAAGCCTCTCGATGTTCCATATCTCCTGTTACGAAACATGCATCTCAACCGCCTTGCTCGTGCTCCAACACCTATCTTCTTTGGAGGATGGGTGTACCGCCTCTTCAAGCACTTCACGCGAATCCCTAGGTCCTTCGAGAGAAGCCCATGGTCGGGACGAGTTGACTATCACATTTGCCGAGCCATGAACTTACTTTATGAGGCGGAAGACGGGTCAGTGAGCTTCCAAAGGACGCAAGGCTATGCATGGAACCCGCAGGAGGCCCTAGTTCTTCACGCACCACCTCCTCACTACCAGTATCAACCCCATGGTGATCCGGGTCAATCCTCCTCACAAGGAGGCGGTTTTCCTAACTTTCAAAGTTTACATGATCTTTTGCAGGAAAACCTCATATGTACCAGGAACACCTACAACCTTGCCAACAATACATACCACCGGCTCGGAGCTATCGAACGAAACATCAACGATATACAAGACGATATCGGTAGCATCCAGGAGTATATGGCGGGTCAGGGGGATGGAGGTGATGACAGCGACGAGGACATGGACTAGGGGGTTGACGGAGCAGGAGCGGGTTGATGGCGAGCCCATAGGTTAAAGTCCCTTTATCTATCGAACAGTTTGTGGCCTGCGTGCCAAGTGTTGAACAATTTACTTTCCTTGACTACTTTTATTTTCCACTTTATTTTTCTTTTACTTTATGCTTGGAACAATTAACTATGGTAATGTAGGATGTTTGTATTGCTTGGTGTGGAATTTAGTGATGAAACAGGTACAAACCAGGCTTAGAGTGCTAAGCCTTAGCACCCATAAAGCCAGGAAGGAAAAACCGGAGGAAGGAACCTATTTTTCAGGCTTACAGACTGTCCACACGGGGACGTGTCCAACCGACACGCCCCCGTGCTCACCACCCAGACCTGCTATTTGGTTACTTTCCTGCAGATTTTTGCCAGACACGGGGCCGTGCCTAGCCACCACACCCCCGTGTCCACCTGTCACACCCCAACCGATGGCGGAATCATCAGGGCGCGACACTGAGCGAAACAGATTGTCCAGAAGTTTCCACAACAACTATAATATAAATTCAGTTTACATGACACGTCCCATACCGTGTCCCAAATAAATAACAAGTTATCATAGAAGCAACTAGGCAAATAATTCCGTTCCGACAACTCAGATTTAATTATTATAGACAAGTGTTTATTATTTCTAGACTCCCTAGCCTCGATTTCATCACCATGCGCCTAAGCATCCTAGCAACTTAAGCACCTGTCACATACGTTAAAATAAAGTCAATACATAAAATGTAAAGGTGAGCACACAAGTTTGATAATAGCATATAGAGTTCGAATAGTTTACGTATAACCAGGCACGTACACAGATGAAAACGATGCATGTTAATTATCGACATGGGACCATCGATACCAACGACTGCGGGTTGACCGTCCGACACGGTTCGCAATACATGATTACCACCGTAATCCATGCAAGTAATTGTCCTTAACAACCCCCGTGTGAACGGGTGCTGAGTCCAAACTATAGTACTATGTTGCTAAGGCAGGTAGATAGCACTCCACGTGTAAACATAATAAACAGCATTCATTTAGTCAGATAGCACATGCATTCGGTTAGCGTTCAAATAGTTGTGTTTGATTGTGATTTGATAGGTAACGTATGTAACACCCAAAAGTGCTAAAAGCAAAAAGGGATCGAGTATACTCACAGTGATTGATTGTGGATTGAAGGGAGCGCTGAGAGTAAGATTAGCCTGAATAGTTCGATAGCATAACGATAAGTAACGCGGAAAAGTAAACAAGTATGGATGGATCGAATGGGCTGGTCGATCGAACGGCAGGTTCGATCGAACGGGCTGGTATATCCGATTGGGCAGTCCCGTTCGATCGGCCGGTAGGCTCGATCGGCTGGGCCATTCGAGTGGATTGTTTCTTCCTCTGGTGTGTTTGTGTTAGAGGATTTGAACTTTTGAAGTTTTTGTTGCAGTATTTGAGAACACTGAAGTGTTCCTACCTTTCAAGTCGATCGATCGAACGGTTCGTTCGATCGGCTAGCTCACTCGATCGGATAGCTCACTCGATCGGCTAGAAACTTCAGAGTTGGTCCTCAACTGAATGTCACTCGATCGAACAGTCTGTTCGATCGGCTGGCATTCCCTACTACAAACGAGTTGTGAAAACGATTAAGTGTTGAAGCATAGCATCTCATGATCCAAACAGTAATGTTCACCAATCGAGTGCCATACTCGATCGAACACTACTTCGTCAATACTATACCTCAAAAGGTTGAAAAAATGAGACGTCATGTGCTAGCCGATCGGCTGGCCCGGTCGATCGGCTGGTGTGTCCGATCGGCTGGGCTGTTCGAACAGCCTAGCCGTTCGGCCAGCATTTCTAACCTGGTCGGCTTTTCGTCTAACACTTGGCTGTTTGTTTATTTGCCATTCTCTCAAGGTATCTTGACAACGTGTTGAACTATGATAACCTCCGTTCCTACTTGTTTCCTTGGCTCGAACAGGAATCACCCAAGTCCGGCCGGTGAACGGTTCGGAATGTCGGTTTAGAGTTTAACCCGAAATCGGTGAACCTTGTTCAAAGAACCCGAATCTTGAACCTTTTAACTATTTGAATGATTAGTTAGCTGGTTCAAGCTCCGTTTCTATTGATTTGAAGGCATTGAGTGTAAAAGAGTTGAAAGAAAGTTGGAATTCCTTCTTTCAATTCTTCACAACTTGTGGATGTTTAGATCTTTGATAGATCTTAACTTGTTTATGTGGAAATCGGGTAGATCTAAGCTAATCATAGTGGAATGAGGCCAAAACATGATGTTCTTCAAGAACACCATGATGACATCACCCAAGAACACTTAGATCTTGGTGATTTCACGGTTAGAATCCAAGTTTTGAAAGATAGAAAGGTGTAGAATCAAGTAATGATCAAAAACGTACAAGAATTAGAGTGAAAACTTACCGGGATTGAGAGAAATCTGAGAAAAGGTGAAGAAGATAGCTGGTTCGGTCAGAGCTTTCCAAAAATGGAAAGTATGACAACGACAGCCCTATTTATAGGCTCCAAAAGAGGAAAGTGGCAGCCGATCGGCCAGGAGCTCCGATCGAGTGGGCTGCTCGATCGGCTGGCAAGATGCTAGCCGATCGGCTGGCCTGTTCGATCAGGTTGCCTCCTGTTCGATCCGCGACACACCTTGAGTATTTCGTGACGATTTTCGACGTTTCGATTTCGATGGACGATGATTCGAATACGATAGAGTTCCTAGTCAAATTACTTTTAATCCCAACCACTATATCTAACATACAATCTTCTATAAGTCACGTTTCGATGTCGGTTTCGATTGAGTTCGATTGCTTTTCGAGTTTCGATTCGATTTTCGATTGATTTGCTTGAATACCACACCAAACATAAAGTAAACACGCACAAGTAACACATAAGGCACACACACACGTATGACAATACCACAATTCGCATAATTCGAGTCTCGAGTTCGATGATTGTTAGATCGGTTTGATTACTGATTAGGTTAACTTTATCGCATTGTTACTTCCTATCATTCACAGTCGTAGATCGGTTCGCTTTTAAACACATTCGATTACTTCGATTCTTGCTGATTACAACACTTACTCCACATAATACAACTAAACATAAAATCGACTATCTACAGTCAAAGAAAGTCAAAGTTGACTTGGACTTTGACTTTGACTTTGACATTCGAAAACACGGGGTGTTACAGCCTCCCCTTGTTTAGGGAATTTCGTCCCGAAATTAGGCTCGAAGGCTACACAACGCCGTGATTTACCAATTTGATGCTTCAGATCTATTTATTTAAAAAAACTGCGGGTACTTGGCGTTCATGTCGCTTTCGAGTTCCCAAGTGAACTCCGCGCCTCGTCTGCCTTCCCATCGGACCTTCATGATCAGGATGCGAGAGCGCCTAAGTTGCTTGGTTTGGTGATCCATGATTTCGACAGGCTTTTCCACGAAGTGTAACGTTTCGTTGACCTGAAGATCGTCGAGCGGTACGATTAGATCATGATCAGCAAGGCATTTTCGGAGGTTAGAGAAGTGGAAAGTCGGGTGGACGTTACTGAGTTCCTCCGGTAATTCGAGTCTTTCCAGAATCCTAAAAGGTCCAAAATATCGAGGCGCTAGTTTCCCTTTCTTGCCGAATCGAACTACACCCTTCCAAGGTGATACCTTTAGGAGTACGTAGTCACCAACGGCGAATTCCAGGGGCTTGCGTCTTTTATCGGCGTAACTTTTCTGTCTGTTCCGAGCTTTTACCAAGTTGTCTCTTATCTGGTGGATTTTGTCAGTCGTTTCTTGTAGAATATCGGGACCGGTTAGTTGCGAGTGATCGATCTCGTGCCACACAATAGGTGATCGACATCTTCTACCATATAGAGCCTCGAAGGGTGCCATTTAGATGCTGGCTGATAGCTGTTATTGTACGAGAATTCCACCAATGGCAGGTGTTTGTTCCAACTACCACCAAAATCGATAACACACGCTCGGAGCATGTCTTCAAGAGTACGGATCGTTCTTTCAGTCTGTCCGTCGGTTTGAGGATGGAATGCAGTACTCAGATTAAGCGATGTACCAAGGGCCGCTTGAAACGTTTCCCACAATCGTGAAGTGAACCGAGCGTCACGATCTGAAATGATATCACGAGGCGTACCATGATTACGAATGATCTCGTCGGTGTAGATTTGAGCTAGTCGTTCCACCTTGTAGTCTTCTCGTATCGGCAAAAAGTGGGCTGACTTCGTGAGATGATCAACTATGACCCAAATACTGTCGTGACCTGATGGCGTGGGCGGGAGCTTCGTTATGAAATCCATAGCTATACTCTCCCACTTCCATATAGGTATCGGCGGTTGTTCGAGTAAGCCAGAAGGTCTTTGATGTTCCGCCTTGACTCTTGCACAAGTTAAACAGCTTCCAACGTACAGAGCGATATCCCTTTTCATACCCGGCCACCAGTACTTGTAACGAAGGTCTTGGTACATCTTATCTGCACCGGGATGAATAGAATATCGGGACTTGTGGGCTTCATTCATGATAATCTTTCGCAAATCGGTCCGCTTAGGGATCCAAATTCGGTCCAGATAATAGAATATCCCATCTGATTTGCTTACTAACTGAGCTCCATCGTGATAGATTCTCTCTCTCTTCAATGTATGCTCGTTAAAGCAAGCATGCAGAGCTTCGCGGATGAGGGTTTCGAGATTATGCTGGGCTTGGATGTTTCGGGTACTGAGCACGTAACTCTTTCTGCTGAGCGCGTCGGCAACCACATTCGCCTTGCCTGGGTGATAACGAATCTCACAGTCGTAATCATTGAGAAGTTCTACCCATCGGCGTTGACGCATATTAAGCTCTCTCTGATTAAAGATGTGTTGTAAACTCCTGTGATCAGTGTAGATCGTACACTTTGTGCCATACAGGTAGTGTCGCCAAATCTTCAATGCAAAGACAACCGCGGCTAGCTCGAGGTCATGGGTTGTATAGTTCTTCCCGTGGATCTTGAGCTGACGAGATGCGTAGGCTATAACCTTGTCTCGCTGCATGAGAACACAGCCGAGGCCGAGGTTAGAAGCATCACAGTAAACAATGATGTTGTCGCTTCCGTCGGGCAGCGTAAGAATCGGTGCGTTGCGTAGCATATGCTTGAGGGTTTGAAAGGCAGTCTCTTGTGCATTTCCCCACACAAAAGGCTTGTCCTTATGTGTAAGAGCAGTGAGCGGCACGGCGATCTTGGAGAATCCTTCGATGAATCGTCGATAATAGCCCGCTAGTCCGAGAAAAGAACAAACTTCAGATGGGTTCTTAGGCGTAATCCAGCTTTTGACAGCTTCAATCTTCGCAGGATCGACATGGATACCTCGACTATTCACTATGTGACCCAGAAATTGAACCTCCTCCAACCAGAATTCGCACTTGGAGAACTTGGCGTAGAGTTGGTTTCCCTGAAGTAACTCGAGAACCAAACGTAGATGTTGCGCGTGTTCGGCTTTCGATTTGGAATAAATCAAGACATCGTCGATGAACACGATGACGAAACAGTCAAGGTAAGGCTTACACACGCGATTCATTAGGTCCATAAAAACCGCGGGCGCATTGGTTAGACCAAAGGGCATAACAACAAATTCGTAGTGGCCATAACGGGTTCGAAAAGCAGTTTTGGGTATGTCTTCCTCTTGAATCCGTAGCTGATGATATCCTGAACGTAGGTCGATCTTGGAGAAACATGCTGCACCTTGTAGCTGATCAAACAAATCGTCAATTCGTGGCAAGGGGTATCGGTTCTTAATGGTTAGCTTATTCAACTCCCGATAGTCGATGCACATCCGGAACGATCTATCCTTCTTTTTGACAAAAAGGACTGGCGCGCCCCAAGGAGAGGTGCTTGGGCGAATAAAGCCTTTTTCGAGTAACTCCTGGAGTTGGTTCGAGAGTTCCCTCATTTCGGATGGAGCGAGTCGATAAGGGGCTTTGGCAACGGGGTTAGCTCCAGGAATGAAATCGATACGAAAGTCGATATCACGACTTGGTGGTAGTCCGGGAAGATCGTCAGGGAACACCTGAGGAAATTCACGAACCACTGGAACATCTTTGACTTCAACTTTCTTTTTCTTTCCCTTCTCCGCTACTACAATGTTGGCCAAGAAGGCTCGGTATTCCTTGCGGAGATACTTGCTGGCTTGAATACACGACATAAGCTTGAGACCTTTCGACGTTGTTTCACCGTACACACACAGAAGATCACCATTTGCGAGCGAGAATCGAATCATCTTTTCGAAGCACACAACTTCAGCATGGTTTTCATGAAGAAAGTCCATGCCTATTATGACATCAAAACTTCCGAGTTGCATCGGAATAAGGTCGATTGGGAAGATGTGATTGTTGAGTTCGAGAGTACAATCACGGAGTACTGAATTAACGGCAATAGTTTTTCCTGTAGCAACTTCGAATTCGAATGACGAGGACAGATAAGAGCGCTTACTACTAAGGAACTTCTCGAATTCAAATGACACAAAGCAATTATCGGCTCCAGTATCAAACAAACATGATGCATAAATACCATTTACAAGGAACGTACCATTAACCACGTTGTTATCCGCCTGAGCCTGGCGGGCATTGATGTTGAAGGTTCGGGCATGGGCTGCTTGCTGCTGTTGCTGAGGCTGCTGTTGCTACTGCTGCGGTTGTTGCTGCTGGGGCTCTTGCTTAACCACCCTGTTCGGGCATCTGTTGGCAAAGTGGTTAGGGTCACCACATGCAAAGCAAACTCGAGCATTAGCTGCTGGTGCTTGAGCTGCTTGTTGACCGTGAGGGGCAGGGAGTAGAGCTTGGTTGACAGTAGCTTGAGCTGGGGCTTGACGAGGACCATAGCGACAGTTCGCAGTGAAATGACTGTACAGATTGCAGTAAGTGCAAAAACGACAAGCTAGACCCACTAGATGATGATACGAACATGTCGGGCAGAGTGGGTGAGGGCCTGTGTATGCATGCTTCGCTGGCGGTGCATTGATCACTGGAGCTGAGCGTTGGTGCTGCTGCTATTGAGCTGGTACAGCTTGGAGTGGAGTAGCAGTTGTTGCGGCAGCACAGCTCTTGTTGCTGGAGCTGTTGTTGTTCTTCTTCTTCTTCCTTCTTGAAGACTTGGAGGATTGAGTAGATGAGTCGGTGGGTGTTGCAGTGGCTTGATGCAGAGACTTGGTTTGCTTATCCCAGATGTCACACCCCGACCACGTAAAACAACAAAACGTGGTGGAATCGTCGGGGAGTGTTGTAACAGAATTATTGTTTCATAACACATGGGAAATTGAAATGTTGTTTTATTGATTTAAGAGTTACAATGTCTTAACAAACAAAGAAGTAATACAAAATTTAACTAGTCTTGCATCTTTTAATGTCACTAAGGCCTCGTCCAATCCTATGTGAGCATGCATCAATATCATCATCAAATTTCAACAACTATGTACCTGAAACACATGTGAAAATATATCAACATGAAAATGCCGGCGAGTACATAGGTTTTGTGAAAATAGGATTCATGACTTAGGTTTAAGAAAATGTTTAATGAAAACTTGTCATGAATCCAGTTTTAGTGTTTGCTTTTATAAAACGTTTGAAAAGCGATAATAAGATAGATGATATGTAAAAGAGTAGTATAAGGTTAAATGAATAACCAAGTAAAAATAAGTTTGTATAAAATAAGTTGTTTGTAAAACGATGTCTTGTGGAAAATATGTTATTTGTGTAAAAATGTGTAAATCCAAAATTCAATGAATTAAATAACGCTACGACATGTAATATAGTACAAGCACTTATATATAGGAAGTACCAGCGGCGTATCCACCATGCTTGTATCACATTACACACGTCTCATTACTTAAGTCACTTACCCAAACGAACCACCAATGTAAATTTGCCCGTGTCTAAACCAATTGTCAAATGTCATTGTGAAAAACCATGTCAAAATGTTTATGTCAAAATGTATATATCAATACCAAAATGTCTGTGTCAAATGTCAATCATGAAATGTGTAAACAAAATGTCATGTATGGCAAATGATATATGTATCAACTAAACCATAGGTGAAAATGCACAAAACAAAGTACTGAAGTAAAACTCAGTTTAAATCAATGTTATGTTTTGTGGAAATGCATGCTATACTGAATACGAACATTTATGCGGTATTGTTAAAATGCATACATTCAAGCCTTGTGACTGTGGTGATAAACCCCTAAACGAATTTAAAGGTCTATCTGTCTAAATGTTTTAATCGAATTCGGTCATTCCTTCCATCCAAACATACCCAGGATGTCAGGAACGGGAGTTGTCAATTCCTATGGTACCATTACCTACTAACGAGCGGCGTGATCAAAGTTAATGAATGTATATTGTCCCACTTAAACAAACCAAATGTCATACCCAAAATATAAACATGTGATGAAAAACAAATGTACTAAGTATGATGAACATACATAGCATAAAAAGGTAATGTAAAACAATGTACTAAGTATGCACTAAATGAACATACGTAGCATAAAATGTCATGTAAAACGATGTACTAGGTATGCACACAATGGACATACATAGCAAAAACATAATGAAATCATGTACTAATAGTGTACTAATGAACATAGCAAGTATATGATATGAAAACATGGAAAGCATGAAAGTAACAAGTAGGCACATGTGTTTCACCCCAAAATGTTTGAAAAACAGTAAAAGAGGGGACTATGTACTCACTTGAGGGTGCTTAGAAGTCTTGAACAACAACCAAGCAAAGCTAGAGGGATCACGGAATCAAACGGCACCCTATATAGATAACTACATAAATAACCGGACCTAAATCGGGGGATCGGATAGTATGAGGTTTCGTAAACCAAATGAGTATTGGAACTCATATGATATGGTTAAACAAATCCCACATACTAAAATGAAACCTAACCTAAGTGCTTACGACCCATTACGACCCGTTTTAGGTAGCTTACGCTACTTTAACGCGTCGTTTGCGTAAAACGCGTTCGGACCGCTTAACTAGTCCTATGACAAGTAAAATATGCCTTAACATGTCTAATATAGTTACCTAATTAGTTTAGATGTCAAAATTTAGGTTACATATGCTTTAAATAAATTTTGGTGCAAAAAGGGCATTTTGGTAATTTACCTAAGGCATAAGAACTACTTATCATACAACTACTTAAACGACGTGACCATAAGGTATAACCTCGGAAGGTTATTCCCTATACAACTATGGTCACCTAATGTGTATGGTCGGATCCTAAAGATCGGCCAAATGGGTCGGGTTCGAAAGTATAAGTGATTGATTAGATCGCTTACCTTTACGACCCTAAACAAGCACAAATCTAAAAGCGACGAGCTAAACATGCTAGAACATGTTTAGTAAAGTTAGAAAACAGGTTTGGTATCAAAACAAACGGTTTTGATACCCTAGAGTAGTTTGGTTACAAAATACGCAAGAAAACGCATTTTGGCCGAAACTACGACTCGTCAGTGAGCCTAGATAACGTGGTAATCAGTAGGTATAGTCACTAGGGACTATAACCATCGTGATTACGCTCACGTTATGAAGTTCAAACGAACTTCGCGTTGACCAAAAACTGGTCAAAGCAGAAAGCAAACGCAGTTTGACTTTAACGCTAAAACAAACGAAAAACGCGAAAGAATACTTACAAAAGGTCCCCGCAAGATTGATTTCCGAGTATTTCTCAGGTATAAAGTGTTTATAACTCCAACTTAGAGAAAATCTCAGAAAATCAAGTGTGAGGGAAATGGGCAAGGCATGGGGGGTATTTATAGATTTGGTAGAGCCGTTAAGATCATTCCTCGTTATCCGAGATTCAATCCTAGCCGTACACATCGAGCCCATAGTTCTAGAAAACCATGGGGGCCCCTAAACCAGCCCATAGACTCAACAAAACCATGTGCAAGGGTGGGTAACAGCTGGAAATGGCTGGAATGCAATTCTACTGATCTGGGCATGGCTTACGGACCGTAAGCATACCCATACGGTCCGTAAGGACCCTGCAGACCAGCAGATTTTGCATTTTGGCAGTTTTGGTCCCTGTGCGCGTATAGTCGTGTTTTGGCACTTCTAACACCCGTCAAACCCATTTTTGAGCTCTACAAGGATGTTAAAGTATAGGGAACATAAAACATGCTCAAAAATATGTCGGATGTCGGTTCGTTTGGCCGTACGATTGCGTTGTTCGGTTAATTACGACGGAAGTCGTAACGGACGCAAAAACGGTCCAAATTGAGCGACGAATGGATTTTTGACAAGCCAATCACTAAAACATAATATTTTAATGATTACATAAATTTTTGGATGTCCGGATGTATTCAAAACGTAAGTTATGCGCGAAAATGCGAACTTATGCACTTTTTGACGCTTTTAGTCCCTGAATGACCAAAAAGTTTATTTTAACATACCGAACACCTCAAAGCCTATTTCTAAGCTATGTAAAGGATATTTTGGGTATGTTTAACTTATGGCGAAGTTCCGGAATGTTCGTTACAGTTCAAATTGGCATACTTTCGAAGTTTGTCGAATTTAGTCCCTGTAAGCGAATAAACTTGATTTCGGCATACCAAACCTTCCAAAACTTATTTCTAAGTTATGTAAAGGTTATTTAAGGTATGTTAAGCCTATGTCACTATTCCGGAGTGTTTGTTGCATTAAACTGGTTATATTTACGCATCAGTGCAAGTATAACCCTCTAGAAAGCGATCTAAAGCCCGAAATCGAACAAGAGTTGATATGTGCAAATGATACACATGTTTATACAAATCCCAAGTATGAAATACAATATTTCATTGGTTTGGTATTTGTTTGATGGCTGAAGTGACACAGGTGTCACAGTCTCCCCTACTTCAGGAAATTTCGTCTCGAAATTTATTTAGAGGAAACTTGTGAGAGCTTGAAACATGAAGTTGAAAAGATCGAACAACACTGGTTAGAGTCCTGAACTTCTAGTAACTTTAAATAATATCATGCTTGCAATATGAGAGGGTCACTTATATACAAGTATATAAAGCGTTATTGGTGCGTCCACCGTACCTCTATTACATTGTTCACATTTTGTTATGATTGCCACTATTGGTTCTTACACATAATAAGTCTTACCGTGGTTTCCGTGCACTGAACTTCGTAATTATGTATGCATCCATAATTACGTAATTCCTTGCATAGTCACGTAGTGCATCTTATAATGTGTAGGGGAAGGAAACAATGGATGAGCCGGTGATGATTGTGCCTAGACCACCATAGGGTCTTTTAATTAAATCAACGAATGATTTAATTAGACTACCAAGGAGTCTGTTCAGCTATATCACCATATGTCATTCTTAACCAGATTCTGAATCAATCTTTTGACTAGACCACTAAAAGGGGTCTCTTTGAATTATGGAATGGTACTATATAATCCAAGGGTCTTAACGATTACGTAGAAGCCCATTAAGGATTTAAGGTAGTACCTTATGAATATCCTACTACGAATCCCTCATATGAAGATATGAAAGGTTCTACGAGGATTTGGATAACGAATATCCAGAGTATAAAACACAAAATATGCATAAAAGAAAACACAAGGTTCATAAACACATAATCACATAATTGTTTAAATTGGTTTTAAATTTGTCATCATTTTGTTAATTTGTTTTGCTAACTGAGCACATGTAATTAAAGCACACCAGGTATCCAATCAGTGGATTTTGATTGGTGCTTTAAACATTATCAAGAATCTAACTATGAAGATAGAAAGATCCTAAAGAGGAAATTCGATTTCGATTGTAAAGAATCAAAATGTTCGAATTTAGGTACACAAGGAATCCAATTAAGGACTCTGATTTGAATGATAATCATCCACAAGGGTCTAATTGTGAAGATAAAAAGATCCCATTTAGATTTTAGAAGTTGAAGATGTTTTGAAACCCTGCACTGGATGTGCTTAAGTCAAAACATGAAGTAAAAATGCTTACGAAGTTGAGATGCTAGATATGCCAAGGCGACACATGAAGCGGAATTTGAAGGTTAAGTCAATGTATGAGGAAAAATATTTTTGAAAACTATGCATGGGGTTCTAAAAAAATGTGTGCAATGTTTTTGAAACCTTATATATAATAGTTTTGAAATCATAAAGTAGGTGTATTAGGTAGGTAGATTTATAAAAATGTTTAAAAATTATACGGGATGAATTTTGAAATTATGTATAAGGTTTTTTTGAAAACATGAATGATGCTTTTGAAATCATGCACTTGATATAAGTAATTATACTGTATTAATAACATTTTGAAATCATGAAGGTTGTTTTTGAAAACATAGACAATGTTTTTGAAATCATGGAGGTTGTTTTTGAAAATATTGATAATGTTTTCGAAATTATGCATATGATATGTTAAGTAAATACACTATATTAAAAAAAATGTTTTAGAACTATATAAAATGTTTTTGAAGTCATGAAGGTTGTTTTGAAAACTTATGTTATGCATGTTGAAAAATCAGAACGTAACGAGTATGAGATTTGAAAATACCCTTAGTTATCTAACCAGGGATTCAAAGGCACAGATGCGCAAAAGGCACGGTTACTCAAAATTTCGCTTTATTTCTTGTACTTTGTCTCATAGAATGAAACGAGTACTTAAAATTTTTGAGGAAATCATGAGCGATCACTTGAAATGGAGAATTACAAGAGTAGTTTGTAAAGAACATAGTTCCTTGATGTAGACATCATAGGGAAATGCCATACACACATGTAACTACATTTGTATATCAGAATTGCGAACAGCGACTTTTATTTATGAACAAAAAAGATTGTTTCACAATATAAGAAAACAAAAGAAACAAAGGCATTAGACTGCAACATCTTTTGCTTGGACAAATGCTCATCCAAGGGTTGGATTTGCATTGACAATCTTTGGGCATTTGTTCCTGAAATGGCTCGTTTCGCCACAGTTGTAGCAAGTACCAGGTGGAAGACGAGCTTGAGTAGGGTTGACTTGGAGTTGGGTAGCAGCAAGATTTGCAACAGCTTTGTTTTGGATAGCAAAGCGGCATATGCTAATCAAATATCCCAACCGTCCACAGTAGGTACATTTGGAGCAGGGTATGAGGTTTGAATGATGACGGTTGCATCGTTTGCACCATGGGGCAGTTCTATGTACGGCTTCCTAGTTGGTGGCGCTGCCACTTGGCTAGGTCCCACTTGATTAGGTGTAACTGCTGCGGGTTTCCTTGAAGCCTTACGCTTCCTTGATTTTGGTGCAGGCTTGACTTCTGCTTCCTTTGGTGACTCTTGAGTGGCTGCATTTTTGAGACGAGACATGGCAATGCCTAGATCCACAGACTTCAAAATCACTTCGCCTATTTGCTGGGCAAATTTGGCTGTTTGCTCGGACATTTGACCGTTGCTGAGGTAAAGAGACATTCTAGGAGAAAATGAAAGACATAGGAAGCAACAAATGAAATGTTATCGGATAAACAAAACAAAAAGGCAATGCATACGAATTGCGATCATTTGTTTGTTACCTAAGGCGAACAAATGAGACGGTGACAAATCAAAGCAAACGGGTCATAATAATGCATCGCTGAAGACATGCTCGCCTATAAGTGAACACTCACCCCAAGAGTTCCCAGTAAGAGTGACTGGTCCGATACTGCGGATTTGTACGAACACTCTAGCCTTAGACAGAAAACTCAGAGTACAGGCATTCACTCTTCCAGTTTGCACGTGTTCACATTATTTAGACCCAAACTTTGACGAGTTTGAAAACTCAAAAGGCACTAAGCCAAATATGAGTCAAACTGGAAGGGTTCAAAACCTTAAAATAAATCATCCTAGAATAGATGATTAGTTTTCAAGGCAGATCAAAATTTATGTTCTTATTGTGGTTGTCACTTAAGGATAAGTGACGGTATTGTTTTTATGACTAAACGCAAGTAAACTCGCGTTAGGGTCCTAGGAAGGTTATAGACTAGGTCAAAGCATTACTAATAACCTAATTCCCTATAACCATGAGCTCTGATACCAACTTTTCTGTCACACCCCGACCACGTAAAACAACAAAACGTGGCGGAATCGTCGGGGAGTATTGTAACAGAATTATTGTTTCATAACACATGGGAAATTGAAATGCGGTTTTATTGATTTAAGAGTTACAATGTCTTAACAAACAAAGAAGTAATACAAAATTTAACTAGTCTTGCATCTTTTAATGTCACTAAGGCCTCGTCCAATCCTATGTGAGCATGCATCAATATCATCATCAAATTTCATCAACTATGTACCTGAAACACATGTGAAAATATATCAGCATAAAAATGCCGGCGAGTACATAGGTTTTGTGAAAATAAGATTCATGACTTAGGTTTAAGAAAATGTTTAATGAAAACTTGTCATGAATCCAGTTTTAGTGTTTGCTTTTATAAAACGTTTGAAAAGCGATAATAAGATAGATGATATGTAAAAGAGTAGTGTAAGGTTAAATGAATAACCAAGTAAAAATAAGTTTGTATAAAATAAGTTGTTTGTAAAACGATGTCTTGTGGAAAATATGTTATTTGTGTAAAAATGTGTAAATCCAAAATTCAATGAATTAAATAACGCTACGACATGTAATATAGTACAAGCACTTATATATAGGAAGTACCAGCGGCGTATCCACCATGCTTGTATCACATTACACACGTCTCGTTACTTAAGTCACTTACCCAAACGAACCACCAATGTAAATTTGCCCATGTCTAAACCAATTGTCAAATGTCATTGTGAAAAACCATGTCAAAATGTTTATGTCAAAATGTATATATCAATACCAAAATGTCTGTGTCAAATGTCAATCATGAAATGTGTAAACAAAATGTCATGTATGGCAAATGATATATGTATCAACTAAACCATAGGTGAAAATGCACAAAACAAAGTATTGAAGTAAAACTCAGTTTAAATCAATGTTATGTTTTGTGGAAATGCATGCTATACTGAATACGAACATTTATGCGGTATTGTTAAAATGCATACATTCAAGCCTTGTGACTGTGGTGATAAACCCCTAAACGAATTTAAAGGTCTATCTGTCTAAATGTTTTAATCGAATTCGGTCATTCCTTCCATCCAAACATACCCAGGATGTCAGGAACGGGAGTTGTCAATTCCTATGGTACCATTACCTACTAACGAGCGGCGTGATCAAAGTTAATGAATGTATATTGTCCCACTTAAACAAACCAAATGTCATACCCAAAATATAAACATGTGATGAAAAACAAATGTACTAAGTATGATGAACATACATAGCATAAAAAGGTAATGTAAAACAATGTACTAAGTATGCACTAAATGAACATACGTAGCATAAAATGTCATGTAAAACGATGTACTAGGTATGCACACAATGGACATACATAGCAAAAACATAATGAAATCATGTACTAATAGTGTACTAATGAACATAGCAAGTATATGATATGAAAACATGGAAAGCATGAAAGTAACAAGTAGGCACATGTGTTTCACCCCAAAATGTTTGAAAAACAGTAAAAGAGGGGACTATGTACTCACTTGAGGGTGCTTAGAAGTCTTGAACAACAACCAAGCAAAGCTAGAGGGATCACGGAATCAAACGGCACCCTATATAGATAACTACATAAATAACCGGACCTAAATCGGGGGATCGGATAGTATGAGGTTTCGTAAACCAAATGAGTATTGGAACTCATATGATATGGTTAAACAAATCCCACATACTAAAATGAAACCTAACCTAAGTGCTTACGACCCATTACGACCCGTTTTAGGTAGCTTACGCTACTTTAACGCGTCGTTTGCGTAAAACGCGTTCGGACCGCTTAACTAGTCCTATGACAAGTAAAATATGCCTTAACATGTCTAATATAGTTACCTAATTAGTTTAGATGTCAAAATTTAGGTTACATATGCTTTAAATAAATTTTGGTGCAAAAAGGGCATTTTGGTAATTTACCTAAGGCATAAGAACTACTTATCATACAACTACTTAAACGACGTGACCATAAGGTATAACCTCGGAAGGTTATTCCCTATACAACTATGGTCACCTAATGTGTATGGTCGGATCCTAAAGATCGGCCAAATGGGTCGGGTTCGAAAGTATAAGCGATTGATTAGATTGCTTACCTTTACGACCCTAAACAAGCACAAATCTAAAAGCGACGAGCTAAACATGCTAGAACATGTTTAGTAAAGTTAGAAAACAGGTTTGGTATCAAAACAAACGGTTTTGATACCCTAGAGTAGTTTGGTTACAAAATACGCAAGAAAACGCATTTTGGCCGAAACTACGACTCGTCAGTGAGCCTAGATAACGTGGTAATCAGTAGGTATAGTCACTAGGGACTATAACCATCGTGATTACGCTCACGTTATGAAGTTCAAACGAACTTCGCGTTGACCAAAAACTGGTCAAAGCATAAAGTCAAACGCAGTTTGACTTTGACGCTAAAACGAACGAAAAACGCCAAAGAATACTTACAGAAGGTCCCCGCAAGATTGATTTCCGAGTATTTCTCAGGTATGAAGTGTTTATAACTCCAACTTAGAGAAAATCTCAGAAAATCAAGTGTGAGGGAAATGGGCAAGGCATGGGGGGTATTTATAGATTTGGTAGAGCCGTTAAGATCGTTCCTCGTTATCCGAGATTCAATCCTAGCCGTTTACATCGAGCCCATAGTTTTAGAAAACCATGGGGGCCCCTAAACCAGCCCATAGACTCAACAAAACCATGTTCAAGGGTGGGTAACAGCTGGAAATGGCTGGAATGCAATTCTACTGATCTGGGCATGGCTTACGGACCGTAAGCATACCCATACGATCCGTAAGGACCATGCAGACCAGCAAATTTTGCATTTTGGCAGTTTTGGTCCCTGTGCGCGTATAGTCGTGTTTTGGCACTTCTAACACCCGTCAAACCCATTTTTGAGCTCTACAAGGATGTTAAAGTATAGGGAACATAAAAAATGCTCAAAAATATGTCGGATGTCGGTTCGTTTGGCCGTACGATTGCGTTGTTCGGTTAATTACGACGGAAGTCGTAACCGACGCAAAAACGGTCCAAATTGCGCGACGAATGGATTTTTGACAAGCCAATCACTAAAACATAATATTTTAATTATTACATAAATTTTTGGATGTCCGGATGTATTCAGAACGTAAGTTATGCGCGAAAATGCGAACTTATGCACTTTTTGACGCTTTTAGTCCCTGAATGACCAAAAAGTTTATTTTAACACACCGAACACCTCGAAGCCTATTTCTAAGCTATGTAAAGGATATTTTGGGTATGTTTAACTTATGGCCAAGTTCCGGAATGTTCGTTACAGTTCAAATTGGCATACTTTCGCAGTTTGTCGAATTTAGTCCCTGTAAGCGAATAAACTTGATTTCGGCATACCAAACCTTCCAAAACTTATTTCTAAGTTATGTAAAGGTTATTTAAGGTATGTTAAGCCTATGTCACTATTCCGGAGTGTTTGTTGCATTAAACTGGTTATATTTACGCATCAGTGCGCGTATAACCCTCTAGAAAGCGATCTAAAGCCCGAAATCGAACAAGAGTTGATATGTGCAAATGATACACATGTTTATACAAATCCCAAGTATGAAATACAATATTTCATTGGTTTGGTATTTGTTTGATGGCTGAAGTGACACACGTGTCACACCAGAAACCAGACTTGACTCGCTTATCGTTGATCTCAGCGGCGAGTAGGTAGGTTTCTTCGATCGTTGCTGGCTTGGCGGCTTGAACAAAGTCGGCTACACAGTCGGGTAGGGCTCGGATGTACTTCTTGATGGCTTGATCTGAGGTCTTGACTTGATCAGGACAGATAATGCTAAGCTGCTTGAAGCGAGCAGTGAGAGCAGCGTTGTCTCCATCCTTCTGCTTGATTCCCCAGAACTCGTCCTCCAGCTTTTGGCGTTCATGAGGAGGGCAGAATTCTTCGTTCATAATCGCTTTCAACTCCTTCCATGAAAGCCCGTAAGCTGCATCGTTTCCGCGCTTGTTTCGTTCGGCCGTCCACCAGTCTAGAGTACGGGACTGGAAGACGCCTGTAGCATTGAGAGTCTGGAGATGCTTGGGACATCCGCTCTGGCGCAGAGTGACTTCGACTGAGTCGAACCAGTGAAACATGGCTGTCGGACCATCTACGCCAGTAAACTCTTTTGGTCCGCATGCTTTGAACTGCTTGAAGCTGAAAGCAGCCTTGCTTGAATCCTTAGGGATTTCGGCTTGGGATTCTTTAGACGACTTGCTAGCGTTTTCATACACCTCACTCACAGCTTTCGCCACAGTTTTGGAGATGATGGCTGCGAGACGTCTGTCCCTCTTTTCCTGGCGGGTAAGTGGGGTTCGGTGTCGGGATCCAGACGACGACATGGTCTGCATTAGACATCGTCACGAGACTCAACACAACGAAATCGAATCTCACCTCGCATGTCTAGACTACTAAAGCTTAGAATCACGTCGAATCGCACATATCTCATAAACACATAAGCACATAACCACAGATACACGTAAGCACAGAAGCACATAGAACACGTAGGTCACAGAAGCACATAAGTACTTAGAGCACAACACAGAAACACGCAAATACCTAGGCACTTAATCACTGAAGCAGGTAGTATCATGTATTCCCCCTATAAGCACATATAGTTTTCTGACTGCCTCAAGATCCTATCATTCAAAGCTTGCGTATCGTTCGATTAGTATGTCGAATAGCATCGTATAGTATAGTTTAACTTAGTCTTATAGCATAGCATAGTATGTTATCGTCTTAGAGTTGTGATAACTGGATGTCGAATTGAGATAGAGCAGCAAATGTGTGTCGCGTGTGTGTCGATCGAAGTGGTAGTAAAATCGAATATTACCTCAAAATAAAACAGAGAAAGCAAATATAGACACAAAACAGAGAAAGCACACAAAACACATAAAATCAACAAGTCATCCGAGTACGCGGTTGCGGTTCTCAGAATTGAAACACATAAAATCGAGAGATAGATTGTCTGCGGCTACTAGACATCGACTACCCAAGGCGATTCGACTATTCGCACTAGACTTGTCGTCACTTTCGACTCTGGAGGTCGTGTTTCTGCCTCGATTCTTGGGCATTCCACACGCGTCTCCTAGGTCACACTTGTGAGTTCAGGTTGTTGGAGTCCGTCGTGGTCTTGGTGAGATGAATAAAATTCAGAACAAACTGCTGAGGTTAGGGTTTCACCCCTTGGCTTAGCAATTTCTTCCTTGTTTTTAGTAAAATCGAGAAGAATTTTCATCAAAATGGGGGTTTCACACCTGTTTCGGTATAATTCTCCTCGTTTATTAGCAAAAATGTCGAGATGAAGGAGTAAAATCCTCATAAGTCAGGAAATTTAGTCGGGAGTTTGCGGTTTTTACACCTATTCCTAACTAAATCTTCCGACTTTATTTGAAAATTCGAGTGAAGTGATAGTGGAGGATTGCAGAATAAGCACATAAACTTAGTCTGATGGTTCCTAACTATAGTCTAGGTCTCTAAGACAGCGACCCGGACTAGGTCGTGTCTGCCTAATTCCCTATAGTTATGGCTCTGATACCAATCTGTCACACCCCAACCGATGGCGGAATCATCGGGGCGCGGCACTGAGCGAAACAGATTGTCCAGAAGTTTCCACAACAACTATAATATAAATTCAGTTTACATGACACGTCCCATACCATGTCCCAAATAAATAACAAGTTATCATAGAAGCAACTAGGCAAATAATTCTGTTCCGACAACTCAGATTTAATTATTACAGACAAGTGTTTATTATTTCTAGACTCCCTGGCCTCGATTTCATCACCATGCGCCTAAGCATCCTAGCAACTTAAGCACTTGTCACATACGTTAAAATAAAGTCAATACATAAAATGTAAAGGTGAGCACACAAGTTTGATAATAGCATATAGAGTTCGAATAGTTTATGCATAACCAGGCACGTACACAGATTAAAACGATGCATGTTAATTATCGACATGGGACCATCGATACCAACGACTGCGGGTTGACCGTCCGAGACGGTTCGCAATACATGATTACCACCGTAATCCATGCAAGTAATTGTCCTTAACAACCCCCGTGTGAACGGGTGCTGAGTCCAAACTATAGTACTATGTTGCTAAGGCAGGTAGATAGCACTCCACGTGTAAACATAATAAACAGCATTCATTTAGTCAGATAGCACATGCATTCGGTTAGCGTTCAAATAGTTGTGTTTGATTGTGATTTGATAGGTAACGTATGTAACACCCAAAAGTGCTAAAAGCAAAAAGGGATCGAGTATACTCACAGTGATTGATTGTGGATTGAAGGGAGCGCTGAGAGTAAGATTAGCCTGAATAGTTCGATAGCATAACGATAAGTAACGCGGAAAAGTAAACAAGTATGGATGGATCGAATGGGCTGGTCGATCGAACGGCAGGTTCGATCGAACGGGCTGGTATATCCGATTGGGCAGTCCCGTTCGATCGGCCGGTAGGCTCGATCGGCTGGGCCATTCGAGTGGATTGTTTCTTCCTCTGGTGTGTTTGTGTTAGAGGATTTGAACTTTTGAAGTTTTTGTTGCAGTATTTGAGAACACTGAAGTGTTCCTACCTTTCAAGTCGATCGATCGAACGGTTCGTTCGATCGGCTAGCTCACTCGATCGGATAGCTCACTCGATCGGCTAGAAACTTCAGAGTTGGTCCTCAACTGAATGTCACTCGATCGAACAGTCTGTTCGATCGGCTGGCATTCCCTACTACAAACGAGTTGTGAAAACGATTAAGTGTTGAAGCATAGCATCTCATGATCCAAACAGTAATGTTCACCAATCGAGTGCCATACTCGATCGAACACTACTTCGTCAATACTATACCTCAAAAGGTTGAAAAAGTGAGACGTCATGTGCTAGCCGATCGGCTGGCCCGGTCGATCGGCTGGTGTGTCCGATCGGCTGGGCTGTTCGAACAGCCTAGCCGTTCGGCCAGCATTTTTGACCTGGTCGGCTTTTCGTCTAACACTTGGCTGTTTGTTTATTTGTCATTCTCTCAAGGTATCTTGACATCGTGTTGAACTATGATAACCTCCGTTCCTACTTGTTTCCTTGGCTCGAACAGGAATAACCCAAGTCCGGCCAGTGAACGGTTCGGAATGTCGGTTTAGAGTTTAACCCGAAATCGGTGAACCTTGTTCATAGAACCCGAATCTTGAACCTTTTAACTATTTGAATGATTAGTTAGCCGGTTCAAGCTCCGTTTCTATTGATTTGAAGGCATTGAGTGTAAAAGAGTTGAAAGAAAGTTGGAATTCCTTCTTTCAATTCTTCACAACTTGTGGATGTTTAGATCTTTGATAGATCTTAACTTGTTTATGTGGAAATCGGGTAGATCTAAGCTAATCATAGTGGAAGGAGGCCAAAACATGATGTTCTTCAAGAACACCATGATGACATCACCCAAGAACACTTAGATCTTGGTGATTACACGGTTAGAATTCAAGTTTTGAAAGATAGAAAGGTGTAGAATCAAGTAATGATCAAGATCGTACAAGAATTAGAGTGAAAACTTACCGGGATTGAGAGAAATCTGAGAAAAGGTGAAGAAGATAGCTGGTTCGGTCAGAGCTTTCCAAAAATGGAAAGTATGACAATGACAGCCCTATTTATAGGCTCCAAAAGAGGAAAGTGGCAGCCGATCGGCCAGGAGCTCTGATCGAGTGGGCTGCTCGATCGGCTGGCAAGATGCTAGCCGATCGGCTGGCCTGTTCGATCAGGTTGCCTCCTGTTCGATCCGCGACACACCTTGAGTATTTCGTGACGATTTTCGACGTTTCGATTTCGATGGACGATGATTCGAATACGATAGAGTTCCTAGTCAAATTACTTTTAATCCCAACCACTATATCTAACATACAATCTTCTATAAGTCACGTTTCGATGTCGGTTTCGATTGAGTTCGATTGCTTTTCGAGTTTCGATTCGATTTTCGATTGATTTGCTTGAATACCACACCAAACATAAAGTAAACACGCACAAGTAACACATAAGGCACACACACACGTATGACAATACCACAATTCGCATAATTCGAGTCTCGAGTTCGATGATTGTTAGATCGGTTTGATTACTGATTAGGTTAACTTTATCGCATTGTTACTTCCTATCATTCACAGTCGTAGATCGGTTCACTTTTAAACACATTCGATTACTTCGATTCTTGCTGATTACAACACTTACTCCACATAACACAACTAAACATAAAATCGACTATCTACAGTCAAAGAAAGTCAAAGTTGACTTGGACTTTGACTTTGACTTTGACTTTGACATTCGAAAACACGGGGTGTTACACCACCTTCTATAAGTTTTCATTACTGGCAGTTCACCACGGGGTCGTGCCCAACGGACATGGGGCCGTGTCCAGGCTGCCAGTAACATAAATTTTTGCTTTTAAACACCTTGTTACACATTCAATCAACCTAAAAATTTATTTTTGGGACACATTGAGGACAATGTGTAATTTAAGTGTGGGGGGGGATGCTAAAACCTTGAAATTTTGCAAGTCCTAATAACAAGCCTTACACAAAACTCTATTGGAACCGCTAATCACCCCAAATTTTTTCAAAAAAAATTTCATTTTTTTACTTGTCTAATGTTTAAGTTGGGAATTCTAAGATTAATAAGGTTATATTTTTGCAAGTTTACAACCGATAGCGTCGTGATAAAAAGAACTAACATAAGAAAATTATGAAACGGCATGACAAGCTTAGTTAAAATTCGATTATATATACTTGATCACATAGAAAAACGTATTCCCACAAAAAGTGAGTTTTGAGCCTTTATTGAGCATACAAATACATATCTTTAGACTAAATGCTCATTTTTCGTTTCTTGTGTGAATAGCCGCTTGGTTCTTACGACTCTAGAACTTGCCACGACGATTCATTCCCGGTCCTTACCAACTTAAATCCAAGTAAATAAATGATGGAGGCATTAGGACTAACCCTTTTTCTTTCAAAACCATTATTTTTATTTTTCTTTTCACCTACCCAAAAACTCCCCCTAGTTAACCCCTTTTGAGCCTAAACCTTTCATTTCTTTACCCTAAAACCCTTTTACCCACCAAAACCCTTTTTATTTTTACCCTTTATTTTAGTAACAAGCTCGGTTTGTGTGTGACTAAAAAAATGAAAAATGATGAAGTTAGAAATAAACAAACAAAGCTCTTAAAACAAAAAGCTTGTTTGAAGAAATACTTCATTAAAAATAAAAAGTCACTAAAACAAAATGTTTTACGAAAACTGACGCTTTTTACGCTTTTTGCCCTTTTCTACTAACCACTAACCCAACTACCCACCTTTAGCCCAAGCCTTTACCCAAAAAGTCCTCTTGATATTTACAAAGGTAACAAGTTAAAAAGGAGGAGGATTGATTGCTTGGCAAGCCTATGGTAGGGATAAGTTCCACGCTGCTCTCGAGTGATTCACTAAAAATACACCTTCGGCCGAGTGTGAGTGATTTCTCCCGTGAGGTATATGAACTTGTATATAAATGGAATTTTAAAAAGGCATGCTATGCCCAAATAAGTAATTTATCCTATGAAACGTTCTAAATAAATCATAACAAATAGGATTGTAAATAAATAAAAATAAAACCAAAAAGATCTTGGATTCCCGACACTCTATGACAAGCTAAAACCTTCTCTTCTACCCATTCCATTTGGGAGTGTAAGCCACGTATTAAAGAGTTTTGCTTGAGGACAAGAAAAAATTCAAGTGTGGGGGTATTTGATGTGTGTAAAATGCAACATATAAATTACATCAAATGAGGCATAAAACTAACCCTTTTTAAGTACTAATGTTGGAAAAAGAGTGTTTTTGTCTTCCTTTTGTATTTTCAGGATTAAATGAGCTCAAATTCACAAAAGAAGCAAAAAAGACAGCTAAATCTAACATAAATACAAGAAAAGGAACATAAGTGGATTGCCCGACCCCTCAACAGCATCCTCCCAAGCAAAATAGAGAAGGCAGGAGACTGAACACGCCCCGTGCTCAGCCAGCACGGGGCCGTGCCCAAGAAGCAGCAGAAAAGACAAACCTATAAAAGCTTCTATTGCCCACCACGGGGCCGTGCCCAGTGAACACGGGGGCGTGGCGAAAGTACAGCAGGCGCATTAATTGTAATTGCGAATTACAATTAATGAAGAGAGAGAGTGTCAGACAGGCACGGGGCCGTGTCCAGCGGACACGGGGCCGTGCCCAGCCTTCTGTTCAGCCTATAAATAGGAGTGCTTGGTTTCATTGCAACTCATCCCTTGGCACACCACCTCTCTCACACTTCATCCACCACCCACCACCATCACAACACCATCATCCACCACCATCATCCATTGTCCATCATAGAGTGTGTGAGTCGTCTCGGGATCCAAGATTGATCGTAAGAGTTCTTGACAATCAAGGCCATGTTTGCCTAAGTCTCTTACATCACTTGGTGAAGACAAGTGTTTAGTATAATACTTTTTATTTTCAATCTTTTGCACTTTTTATTTGGTTTTGTATTAATGACTTTAATAACTAGTTGCTTATGTTGAAGGTGATCTTTCCTTATCGTTTGTCCGTGGTGACTTGACATTATTTTACTGTCTATATAAAATAAAAGATTTTCACCATTCATATCTCCACGGTCTATATGGAGGTATGTTGGCTACCTGGTCGGGGGCTAAGGGAACAGTTTGGTAAGGGTCTTGCCCTTGTTCAGCGTTTAGAGGTCCTGCAAGGGACCCGGGTCAAATTTAGTAGGATCTCCTTCAATGCCCATAGGTATTGGATGGCGGAGATCCAAACTCTTTGACCCCCTCATAAGTTAACTACTATTAATACTATAACCCGGCTATTTAGGACTGTATCCCTGCTGACTCAGACTACTTAGTCGAGGGTAACGTCACCTCCAAAAGAGGGGCCTACCATAATTTGCATTAATAACTTAATTCATTATCTTTCAATAATCCGACCCTTTAGGATTGTATCCTTGCTGACTCAAACTACTGGGTTGAGGGTAACGTCGCCTTCAAAAGAGGGGCCTACTACAATAACTAAGATAATCTCTTAAACAAGTGCAAAAGTGCGAAAATAATCAAAGGTTATACTAATACACGAGTCGGATCCAAGTGATTCATCTTGTCTATCTGTTTTTATTTTTATTTTATTTTTAAGCATTTAGTTAGTTTCATTTTTTTAGTTTAAAAATCTTTTCTAACATTTTGATTTGATTAGACGTTGAGGATAAACCGGTACTAAAACCTCTTGTGTCCTTGGACGACCTCGGTATCTTACCAACACTATACTACGTCCACGATGGGTGCACTTGCCCATATGTGTGTTTAGTGTTAGTGAATATCGTGTTTTATAAATTTAAAACTTGGCTAAAAGTTTAAAAAGGGCTTAAATATACATCTAAAATATATACACACTAGCACGCATCAGGGAGCGTTGTAACAGAATCATTGTTTCACAACCATGGATTAAATAATTTCGTTTTATTGAATTATTGAACTCATTGTTTTATTACAAATCAGATAAATACAAATATTATCTTTCAAGTTTTAAAGTCCATCCTACGTATAGCATACATCATCAATCATCACATAACAGCACCTGAAGCATGTGTAAAAATAGGTACGTCAGCATAAAAATGCCTGTGAGACACATAGGTTTTATTATAATAGGATTCATGACTTGTAAGTTTAGAGAAAATATGTTTAATCAAAAATAGTCATGAACCTTAAAATATTTTCTTTTATAAATCATATAACAAGTAATAAGGAAATCAGATGATATAAAAAAAGATGCATAAATAAATAATTGAGTAAAATGAGTTTGTATAAAATATATAGTTTGTAAAATAATATTTTGATAAAAAGGTTTATAGTATATATAAATATACTTTGGTTTTAAGAAAGTCGAATAAGTAATATATTAACATATATTTCAGTTCCAAAATAATTGAACAGATAGTATATGAAATATACTTTAGTCGTCAAAATAATAATTTTAGGTAGTATATCAAAAGTATACTTTGCTTTTATAAATAACATATTAAACTATGCTTTGGTTTTATAAATAAAATATTAAACTATGTTTTGGTTTTACAAATAACATATTAAACTATGTTTTGGTTTTTATAAATAACATATTAAACTATGTTCTGGTTTTACAAATAACATATTAAACTATGTTTTGGTTTTTTAATAAATAACATATTAAACTATGTTTTGGTTTTATAAATAACATATTAAAATATGTTTTGGTTTTATAAATAACATATCAAACTAGGGTATGGATATGGTAAAAAGTGTCTAAAATGTGAGAGGGGTAAGAAGTGTTTTAAACCATTGGATATTTGATCTAATGGTTGAGATCAATAGGGTATAAAATGTAAATTGTGTTTTAATTAGAAGGACCTTATGTAAAATTAAAGGGCAATAGTGTCTTTTCCAATGTTTCAAATATGGTAACCGCCATCAATCTCCTAAAAACTAGCTATTCAAATTTAATTGCTAAATTATCTCGATCCTAAATTCTAAAAATAGAAAAATATGTAACTGCTGCAAAGAAACGTATAACACTATACATCCATCATATAACACTATACATCTATCATATAACACTATATAACAATATATAACACTATATATCCATCATAGGCATACTACCAGAAAAATATAACATTATATAACACTATGCATCCATCATATAACACTATATAACACCATGTAACACTATATAATACTATATAAAAAATATATAACACTATACAGTTCTAAATGGTGGTTGCACTACAGAATTAATAATTGATGGTGTTATATAGTGTTTTTTGATGGTTGCGCTACAGAGTTATATAACACTACAGAACTATATAACACCAAAAACCATATTATAACACCATATAACACCAAGTAACACTATATAAAAAATATATAACACTATGCAGTTCTGAATGGTTGTTGCACTACAAAATTATATAACACTACACAGATTCGTAGATTAAATCCTAAAATCGAATTCCTATAATAAAGGGTGGAAGTTATTTTGGGCAGTTATCTTTAAATCAATTAATTGAAAGAAAATAGAAAATTACTAATTCACCCTTTTGAATTAATTTAGATATAGGACACTTGTCATCACCACATTATTTCTTACCCTTCTCACACTTTGGGCACTTTTTATAGGATCCTTTACCTATCAAACTATGTTTTAATTATTATCAAAATATATGTTGGTTTTGTACAATATCACATATGAGAGCATATCAAACCATACTTTTGGGAGTATAACTAAATATACAATAATAATGTCATTTGGAAATCATTTGGACCTGAGTGTATCAAAATACACCTTTGAGACTATAGAAATACCAGAAAGGCAATCCCTATTTGGATAAAATAACGGTTTCTGACATTCCATGACAACAGGAATAGGGTGTCAAATCCTATAGCGCTATATCATACTACCAACCGGTCTGGTGAACATAAAATAAGTACTATCCAACAATTTAATTTTATAATCTTTGGAAAAATTAGTGTTTAAACCATAAATAATCATTCAGTTTGTCAAAAGATAAGTACTCATACGTATAATAAATTATACTTTTGAAAACATGAAAATAACAAATAGGTACACATGCTTCACCCCAAAATATTGAAAACAGTAAAAGAGGGGACTATGTATTCACTCGAGAGTGCTTAGAAGTCTTGAACAACTACCAAGCAAGATAGAGGGATCACGGAAGTCAAACTACACCTAATATAGGTAACTATATAAATAAACCGGACCTAAATCGGAAGATCGGATAGGATGAGGTTACGTAAACCAAATGAGTGTGGGAACTCATATGATATGGTTTAACAAAGCCTACATACTAAAATGAAACCTAACCTAAGTGCTTACGACCCATTACGACCCGTTTAGGTAGCTTATGCATACTTTAACGTGTCGTTCACGCAAACACGCGTTCGAGACGTCTAACTAGTCCTATGACAAGTATTATATGCCTAAACATGCTTAAATATGTTGCATAATTAGTTAAGTGACAAAAGTTTGGGTTACATATGCTAAAATATCAATTATGCATAAAAAGGGTATTTTGGTCATTTTCCTAAGGCATATAAACTACCTATCATATAACTACTTAAACGCAGTGACCATTTGGTATAACCTTGGAAGGTTATTCCCTATACAACTACGGTCACAAAACATGTTTGGTCGGATCCTAATGATCGACCAAACGGGTCGAGTTCGAAAGTCTAAGCAGTTGTTTAGACAGCTTGACTTACGACTCTACATAAGCACTAAACCTAAAGTGACGAGCTAAACATGTTAAAACATGTTTAACAAAGTTAGAAAACAGATTTGATATCAAAACAAACGATTTTGATACCCAAGAATAGTTTGGTTACAAAATACGCATGAATACGCATATTGGCCGAAACTACGACTCGTCACTACACCTAATCAATGTGGTAATCAGTAGGACTATAACCATCGTGATTACGCTCACGTTGCGAAGTTCAAATGAACTTCGTGTTGACCAACTCGTGGTCAAAGCAAAAAGTCAAACACGATTTGACTTTCACACTCGAATAGCGATAAAAGAACGAAAGACGCTTACAAAGGGTCCAAGCTAGGAAGATCTTTGATCCAAATCACTCAGGTATGAATCAAAGGCTCTAACTTAGAGTGTAATTCAGATCAAGTGTGCAGAAAGTGAATGAAGGGCATGCCTATTTATAGTTTTCTCAAAACTGTTAGGATCATTTCTTGCTAAGGAGGGAATGATCGAGGCCATACACTTGGGCACAAGGTTTTGCAATACATGGGGTACTCAAAACCAGTCCATAGAATGCAAATACAATGGTTAAAAACCATTGGAATAGGTGGGATTGGCCAGATTCAATGTTTCTGCAAAACTGTTGTGCTGGAGACTGCTTACGGACCGTAAGCATGGGTCCATACGGTCCGTAAGGACCTTGCAGGTCAGCAACTTTCAAAAATGGCAGTTATAGTCCCTGAAGCCCCAAACTTGGTTTTCGATGCATTTTTGACACGTTTAAGCCCCGTTAACCCCATTTCATAAGTTAAAGTATAGGAAATTTAAAATGTGCTAAAAAATATCTCGGATGTCGGCTCGTTTGGTCATACGGTTGCGTTATTCGGTTAATTACGACGGAAGTATAACGAGTGCAAAAACGATCCAAATTGCGCGACGAATGAATTTTTATCATGCCAATCACTAAAATAAAATATTGTAATGATTACATAAACTTTTGGATGCCCGGATATATTCAGAACGTAAGATATGCGCGAAAATGCAAACTTATGCACTTTTTGACGCTTTAGTCCCTATTGATCAAGAAAGTTTATTTTTGCGCACCAAACACCTCAAAGCCTACTTCTAAGCTATGTAAAGGATATTTAGGGCATATTTAACTTATGATCAAGTTCTAGAATGTTCGTTACAGTACAAATCGGCATACTTTCGCATTTTGTCGAAATTAGTCCCTGTAAGCGAATAAACTTGATTTCGGCACACCAAACCACCCAAAACTTATTTCTAACTTATGTCAAGGTTATTTAAGGTATGTTAAGCCTATGTCACTATTCTCGAGTGTTTGTTGCATTAAATTGGTTATATTTTCGCATTAGTTCACGTATAACCTTCCAGAAGGCGATTTAAAGCTCGAATTCGAACAAGAATTGATATGTGCAAATGATACACATATTTATACAAATCCCAAATATGAAATAAAATATTTCATTTGTTTGGTATTTGTTTGATGGTTGAAGTGACACAGGTGTCACAGTCTCCCCTACTTTAGGAAATTTCGTCCCAAAATCTAATTTTAGAGGAAACTTGTGAAGACAACTGTGATGGTTTCACTTTCGAATGAATCCCTCAAACCCTAAGTAAAACTCTGGGCCATGTTTGGATTCTTAGTGAAATTGTAAATTATCAAAGTGAAGACCTTGTAGTAACAAAACATGGAGTTTCGAACTACGGACAGAAGAACATTTCTTATGAAGACTTATCATAGGAAACTTGTGTGTGCTCGAGATCAGAGTTGGAGAGTGTAAGATAAAATGACATTGGTCATGGTCCAGGACTTCTAGTAACGTAAATAACGCTATGTTCACAATGTAATAAGGAAAACTTATATATAGGAAGTACCAGCGGTGTATCCACCATGCCCTTTCTTCATTGTTCCCGTATCGTCATTCTTGTCACTATAGGTCTTAACTCATGACAAAACTTGTTGTGGTTTCTGTGCACTGAATTCCATAATTATGTTTGCATCCATAATTACGTAATTCCTCGCACAGTTCATTTCATAATGCGTATGTTGGTGCATATGTCTGTCGACTTCGTCTTGTATCGAGTCTTGTAATTAGAATGATAGAACAGGACACGTTGTACGACAAAAATAGGAAACTGAGTGTAACAACTGTCACTAAAATCAATAATTAGGATGATAATTAGTCAATAAGAAAACTCTAATTGAGACACCCAAGTAATTCTGCATTAGCCCTAAAATTTTCAGAACAATCGGAATCAGGATCAGGGCCCCTAAAACTCGAGGGGGGCAAACCCTAGTTGGACGTTTATCTAAATAAAACGTTGGGACAATCTGATTTGTTAAATTAGTTGATTCAGCAAGCCTAGTCCCGAGCCTAGGCAGCCTATAATTAGACTGCTTAGCTTACGGACCGTAAGGGATCAGGCATACGGTCCGTAAGCGAGTCCCAAAAATTACTATAAATAGCCGACCTTGGGACTTGAAACAATAAGTTGAAACGACGTAAATAGCTTCTGTGTACGTCGAGTTATACTCAAAACAGTCCCCAACACGCACACGAATCACGAGGTGTTGCCGCAATCAGGGTAATAACTCGATCGCTATTACGATTCAACGTCCGATCGATTATAACTATCCAACGATTGTCTGAGTGCTGCTCAAATTGAGCTGATACTTTGTTATTCATTGTGATTTCGACTTGAATGTTTGAGTGTTGTTCGAATTCGGACTATGCTCTGTCATTCGTTGTGAATCCATTTAATTATTAAGTATTGCACTTATTAATTGTTGTGAGGGTTTAATCGCGTGAATTGACGTAACTGCTGAATTAGTTACTAACCCGTTTGTGTGTGCATTGTTAATTAAATTAGGCTAATCACAGGCAAATCAGTAAGGCTTAAACTCTGCTCGTAAAATCTGCAAAGTGAGTCATTCTCTTTTTATCAACTGTTTTACAAAACTCCAAATTATTTTCAAAGTTATAATTACAGGGATTAAGTCTTTGTAATCACCATATTACAGCCGGTATGTGGGGTTTTGTATACATTAGTTGATAATCTTCAACATTGGGGCAGCCAATGGGTGATATGACCATAATCACAGACACCACTGGACAGGTGGGCCAGTGGGTCGAGTGGTAAAGTACCGTGGGTAGTTGGTTTGATATCAGAAACATTGTAATCGCTCTTAATACTGTGAATTATAACTAATGTGTCGTTTTAGTAAAAATGAATGATTCACTCAGTATTTCCCCGCTGACAAAACCTTTTTCAAACATGTTTCAGGTGATATGTTGTGAACAAAGAAAGAGAAGTGCCGTGAAGCATTCCCAGCTTAGAAAAGTGGCTCAGTGTAAATAAATAAAAGAAACATGTTTTAAAAATAAAAGATTTCCCAGAGAAATCATATTATTGTAAATTATGGGATTTATCCCTCAGTTATAAAACGGGCAGTTTGAATTATTAAAAGATCCTGTTTTAAAAAGACTTCCGCTGTCGCCTAAAATTTAAATACCGCAGGATTTCTGTCCCGCGGCTCCTGAAACGGGTCAAACCGGGTCAGGGGCCATGACAGAAATAAGGTGGTATCAGAGCCACTGTTTTAAGCTTACTGATTAAGCTCACTGTTCAAATTGATTTAAGCCTATTGAAAAACAATTAGGAAAATTTTATTTGTCATTCTGTGCATTAACTGGTTAATTGTTAAAATTACAGTATGGGTAAACAAAAGATTTCTGCTATCTATCGCAAATTAGATAGTACACCTAAAGAACAGGGAACCTCTTCCTCCAAATCTCCCATCGAGTTAGAGGAAGGAATCTTTGTTCGTAAGGCAAATTATGAAAATCCACTTACCCCGGAGAAAAGGAATTTGATTATTAGAAAGGGTCAAGAGAAAAAGAAACCCCAACCCAAGAGAGTGAGGTTTAACCCGGAGGTTCAGGAAATTAGCAATAATCCACCAGGGGAAAATAACCTAGATGAAAAATGGGCGAATCTGTATCTGCTTGCTACCGTAGCAGAAAATGAAAATCTTTAAACTCTAAATCTAGAAATAAGTACTTCCCAGTAAATAAATAAATAAATCTGAGTATGTTCTGTTTGCTGTTATGTTGTACAAATTAGTGTGCAATAAAAAAATTGTTTATTTGTTAAACTTTGTTCCAAAGTTTTAACTTAGCATTTTTGTGCATTTTGCATATATGCTACACAGCATGAGTGAGCTATCCGAGGCGTTTCAGAACCTCAACCTCTATCCTGTGCCAATTGAAGTCTCCCACAACTTCACTGGTTACATTGCTGACATAGAGGAACCTCTGGAATTCCAAGCTCCACCGCTGGAAAAAGCAAAACCTAAAAAGAGGAGAAGATATGTAGGGTGGCGAAAAGTGCGCAGAAGGAAACCTGCAACTAGGAGACTCCCTAAAATAGAAAATCCTGTAAGTGTGAGCAAGGGAAAGGAAATAGAAACCAGAGAAAGTTCCAAACCAGTAGGGACAGAAATAGGGATAGACCTAAAGCAAAAGGGAATAGAGATCGGAGAAAGCTCTAAACAGCCAGAGGAGATCACATTCCAGGACGAAATAGACCGTCTACTGGCCAATTGTGATGTCATAGAGCCTGTCAACAATAATCTCTTCTCTTATCCTGCTACAGCCCAATTCCCAATAAACCTAGAACCAGTAATTCCAGACCCACTAGTTCACACACGACCATTAGGCCAAATGGAAGAATGGTGGACCAATGACTGGCAATTCCAGAAAATAGTCAATAGTCCCTATAGTTTTCTCCCACAGTTTGACCCAGAACCTATCCCTAATCCGCCAATGAGCTATGAAAATTTAGTTGAACTGCATCAGTTTGGTGAAGAACTGATAGGCACTGGGAATAGGATCAGGGAAATTGGGGAGCAGATTTCCTGGAAGTATGACGAAAGGGAACGTCACTACTGAACTGCCAGATTGATCCAAGAATAGTGGGAAGGATTTGGAAAAGTTTGTTTGTATTATAACTAATATCGTAAAACTAACTCTGTAAAATGGGCAATAAAACAATGTAAGATAAAAGGTGTGTATTGAAGCAAATATAATCTATAAAACAAAACAGAAGTCGAGGCATCGACAATTTTGGTTATATTTGTATGTTGTAATAATCTATGTGTTATCTTTGCTGATTTTATTACCAATAATTAAATACTAATAATTCCTATCAATATAAATTAGCAGATGGAAAACGCTAGTAATGAACCAGTTAATGAAGAGAATCAATCTGAGCAAAATCAGGAAAACCAATACATGACTAGACAAGATATTGAAAATATCATCACTCAAGGGATAACCAATGCTATTCCAGAAATCATGGCTACTGCTAGGAAACCTGTTGAATCACAACAAATTATTCCTAGTAAACGCACTCCGGAAGATAACGGTAGCAATAACATAAATGGAGGTGGCAATCATGACACTCATGATCCACAACAGGCCCCATTTCCTAAGAAAATGAAAGCTGCAACGCCTGGTTGCACTTACAAGGAATTTCTTGCCTGTAAATCAGCAGAATTTGCAGGTGATGAAGGGGCAACTGCAACACTGCGATGGTTAGAGAAAACCGAAGCAGTAATTGCAATAAGTAAATGTGCTGAAGAAGACCAAGTGATGTATGCGTCAAACTTGTTCAAAGAAGGGGCGCTAGAATGGTGGGACACAGTGCTACAAGCAAAAGGAAGAAGGGTGGCCTATGCGATGAATTGGGAAGAATTTAAGAGTCTTGTCGAAGGAAAATTCTGTCCTGAATACGAAAAGGAACAAATGGCAAACAAGTTCCCGAGTCATCGTATGATAGGCATAGATTGTCGAGGATATACTTCGACATTCTTCGAATATGCGAGAGTGGTACCTAACCTGGCTTCGCCAGAACCGGTACTCATTTCCCGTTATATTTGGGGATTAATCGGAGAAATCCGTAACATCGTTAAAGCTACAAGACCACGCACTATTGGCGATGCTGTAGAGTTAGCCAACACTTTAACCGATGAACTGGTGCGCACAAGAGAAGAAGATCGAAAGAAGGAATTGGCTTAGAAGATTACCCAGGGATTTCGTACGGGTAATAATAACCGTTTTAAAAGAAGAGGAACAGGGCAATCCTCAACCCAGCCATTCTACAGAAATTGCAAGAGAAAGCATTTTGGAAGATGCTATATAACCTTCAATTTTTGCAAATCAGTAGGACATAGTGAAGATAACTGCAAAAAGAAAGCCATAGTCTGCTATAACTGTGGAGAAACCGGACATTACAAAACATAATGTCCTAAATTGGTTAAAGCTGCAAATAATAAAGGCAAGCAAGCTGAAGGGACAACTAAGAAGAACGCTCGCGCATTCCACCTGACCACTCAAGAAGCCGAACTCATTCCAGACGTGATAGCGGGTACGTTCTTAGTACATAACGTCTATGCAAAAGTATTATTTGACTCTGGTGTAAACCAAAGTTTCATCAATACTTCATTCTGCCAAGCTCTTAACCTACCTTTAACTACCCTTAGGCAGATTTTTACAGTCGAAACGGCAGATGGAAATTCTGTCCACATAGACAAGGTATTGCAAGAAGGAAAGATAGAACTATTAGGCCATAAGTTTTCTGCAAACCTTTTACCTATGAATTTAGCCGGATTCGATGTAGTATTAGGAATGGATTGGTTAGTCGCCAACCATGCTCGAATCCTGTGTGATAAGAATTCCGTAGAAATCCGTACCCCCACAGGAGAAGTAATCTCAATTACAGGAGATAGACCTCGGAAACCATTAAAATTCATTTTAGTAATGAAATTGGCTAGTTATTCAAGGAAACAAGAAATGGTGTATATGATTTCTGTAATCATTAACACTAAAAGTAAGGAACTCCAGGACATCCCTATAGTTTCAGAATACCCAGATGTCTTTCCAGAAGAATTACCTGGGTTACCATCGGGTAGGGAAGTAGAGTTTAGAATTCATCTAATTCCAGGTACTACACCAATAGCTAAGGCACCTTATCGATTAGCACCTACTGAAATGCTAGAATTGAAAAAGCAATTAGATGAATTACTAAGCAAAGGATTTATACAACCTAGTTCATCCCCTTGGGGTGCACCAGTGTTGTTTGTGAAAAAGAAAGATGGGTCGATGAGAATGTGTATCGATTATAGGGAATTGAATAAGGTTACAATTAAGAATCGATACCCACTACCTAGGATTGATGATCTCTTTGATCAATTGCAAGGAGCTAGGTATTTCTCTAAGATAGACTTAAGATCAGGATACCACCAGTTGAAAGTGCAAGAGGAGGACATACCTAAAACTGCTTTCAGAACTAGGTATGGTCATTATGAGTTTACAGTCATGCCCTTCGGATTAACAAATGCTCCAGCCGCATTTATGGACATGATGAATAGAATCTGTAAACCATACTTGGATAAATTTGTAATCGTGTTCATTGACGATATACTCATTTATTCCAAAAGTCAGGAAGAACATTGTGAGCACCTGCATGCACTCTTAACCTTGTTTAGAAAGAAAAAGCTTTATGCCAAATTCTCGAAGTGTGAATTTTGGCTGCAGGAAGTACAATTTTTAGGTCATATGGTGAATCACGAAGGAATTCACGTAGATCCTGCTAAAATAGAAGCAATCACCAATTGGAAGGCTCCACGAACGGCTATCGAAGTTAGAAGTTTTCTAGGATTAGCTGGATATTATAGATGATTTATTAAAGATTTCTCTAAGATAGCTGTACCTTTAACTAAGCTAACCTGTAAGGCAGTTAAGTTCGAATGGGGACCTAGACAAGAGGAAGCTTTTAGGATTCTAAAGCACAAATTGACGAACGCTCCAATCTTAGCTTTACCCGAAGGAACTGAAGATTTTGAAGTATACTGTGATGCTTCAAAATTAGGATATGGATGTGTGTTGATGCAACGCAAAAAGGTAATTGCATATGCCTCTAGACAGTTGAAAAAGCACGAGGAAAATTATACAACTCATGACCTAGAGTTAGGAGCCATAATTTTTGCCCTTAAAATTTGGAGACATTATCTGTACGGAAGTAAATTTACTATCTATACAGATCATAAAAGTTTAAGGTATATATTTGGGCAAAAAGAGTTAAACATGAGGCAAAGAAGGTGGATGGAAATCCTAAGTGATTACGACTGTGATATTCAATATCACGAAGGGAAAGCAAACGTAGTAGCAGATGCCTTGAGTCGTAAATATAATGAAAAGCAAAAACGAGTCCGTGCTCTTAGATTAAATCTACAATTAGATTTAATGGAACAATTAAAGAAAGTTCAGGGAACGGCAATCAAGGACGATGCCGAAGGAATGAAAGGTTACCTAAAGGAACTAGAACAAGGAAAGGATGGAATATGGAGATTCCACAAGAAACGAATTTGGGTACCTAAGCAGGGAGAATTAAGAAGTAAAATTCTTGAAGAAGCACATAAATCTAGGTATACTGTACATCCAGGAAACAATAAGATGTACCAAGATTTAAGAAATAATTTCTGGTGGACAGGAATGAAAAAGGACATAGCTGAATACGTAACCAAGTGTCTTACTTGTTCGCGAGTTAAGGCAGAACACCAGAAACCTTCAGGACTACTACAACAGTTAGAAATGCCTGTATGGAAATGGGAACTCATAACAATGGACTTTGTTACTAAGTTACCCAAAACCAGAAAAGGTAATGATGCTATTTGGGTAATTGTGGATCGATTAACCAAATCAGCTCATTTTCTACCAATGAAGGAAACCTTTAGCATGGAAAGGTTAGCCAAGTTGTATGTAGATGAAGTAGTATCCTTACATGGAGTCCCACTCTCCATTGTATCGGACAGGGATAGTCGTTTCACTTCCCGTTTCTGGACAAGTTTCCAGGAGGTAATGGGAACTCGACTCAATTTAAGTACTGCATATCATCCTCAAACAGACGGACAAAGTGAAAGGACGATACAAACCCTAGAAGACATGCTCCGAGCATGTGTAATTGATTTTGGTGGTAGTTGGGATAGCCATTTACCATTAATTGAATTCTCCTATAACAATAGTTATCATTCGAGCATCGAAGCTGCTCCATTTGAAGCACTGTATGGACACAAGTGCAGAACTCCCGTATGTTGGGCAGAAATAGGAGAAAGTCAATTATCAGGTCCAGAGATTGTGCAAGAAACTACTGACAAGATATTGCAAATCAAGGAAAGACTGAAAACTGCTAGAGATCGTCAGAAGAGCTATGCAGACAATCGCCGCAAGCCACTAGAATTTCAGGTAGGAGACAAAGTACTCTTGAAAGTTTCTCCTTGGAAAGGAGTGGTACGATTCGGTAAGAAAGGAATACTGAGTCCGAGATATGTTGGACCATTCCCAGTGATCCAACGAATAGGACCAGCAGCTTATCGTTTACAACTACCAGAAGAATTAGCTGGAGTACATGATGTGTTTCATGTATCCAATCTCAAGAAATGTCTATCAGACGAATCCTTGGTAGTACCTCTTCAAGATATAGAGGTAAATGAAAAGCTGAAATTCGTAGAGAAACCCCTACAAATAGAAGATCGGAAGATTAAGTTTCTCAAACACAAACGACTAGTGCTAGTGAAAGTCAAATGGGAATCCAGGAGAGGACAAGAGTACACTTGGGAACTGGAATCAGAAATGAAGCGAAAGTACCCTCATCTATTTCAGTAAATCTCGAGGACGAGATTTTTCTTAAGGTGGGGAGGATGTAACAACTGTCACTAAAATCAATAATTAGGACGATAATTAGTCAATAAGAAAACTCTAATTGAGACACCCAAGTAATTCTGCATTAGCCCTAAAATTTTCAGAACAATCGGAATCAGGATCAGGGCCCCTAAAACTCGAGGGGGGCAAACCCTAGTTGGACGTTTATCTAAATAAAACGTTGGGATAATCTGATTTGTTAAATTAGTTGATTCAGCAAGCCTAGTCCCGAGCCTAGGCAGCCTATAATTAGACTGCTTAGCTTACGGACCATAAGGGATCAGGCATACGGTCCGTAAGCGAGTCCCAAAAATTACTATAAATAGCCGACCTTGGGACTTGAAACAAGAAGTTGAAACGACGTAAATAGCTTCTGTATACGTCGAGTTATACTCAAAACAGTCCCCAACACACACACGAATCACGAGGTGCTGCCACAATCAGGGTAATAACTCGATCGCTATTACGATTCAACGTCCGATCGATTATAACTATCCAACGATTGTCTGAGTGCTGCTCAAATTGAGCTGATACTTTGTTATTCATTGTGATTTCGACTTGAATGTTTGAGTGCTATTCGAATTCGGACTATGCTCTGTCATTCGTTGTGAATCCATTGAATTATTAAGTATTGCACTTATTAGTTGTTGTGAGGGTTTAATCTCGTGAATTGACGTAACTCCTGAATTAGTTACCAACCCGTTTATGTGTGCATTGTTAATTAAATTAGGTTAATCACAGGGAAATCAGTAAGGCTTAAACTCTGCTCGTAAAATCTGCAAAGTGAGTCATTCTCTTTTTATCAACTGTTTTATAAAACTCCAAATTATTTTCAAAGTTATAATTACAGGGATTAATTAAGTCTTTGTAATCACCATATTACAGCCGGTATGTGGGGTTTTGTATACATTACTTGATAATCTTCAACATTGGGGCAGCCAATGGGTGATATGACCATAATCACAGACACCACTGGACAGGTGGGCCAGTGGGTCGAGTGGTAAAGTACCGTGGGTAGTTGGTTTGATATCAGAAACATTGTAATCGCTCTTAATACTGTGAATTATAACTAATGTGTCGTTTTAGTAAAAATGAATGATTCACTCAGTATTTCCCCGCTGACAAAACCTTTTTCAAACATGTTTCAGGTGATATGTTGTGAACAAAGAAAGAGAAGTGCCGTGAAGCACTCCCAGCTTAGAAAAGTGGCTCAGTGTAAATAAATAAAAGAAACATGTTTTGAAAATAAAAGATTTCCCAGAGAAATCATATTATTGTAAATTATGGGATTTATCCCTCAGTTATAAAACGGGCAGTTTGAATTATTAAAAGATCCTGTTTTAAAAAGACTTCCGCTGTCGCCTAAAATTTAAATACCGCAGGATTTCTGTCTCGCGGCTTCTGAAACGGGTCAAACCGGGTCGGGGGCCGTGACACTGAGCCGAATCAGCTGTTTCACACGAAATGGCCAGTTCGTACGGACTGACCTGTTCGTGCGAACTGGCATGTTACTGGTCCGTGCGAAGTGGTAATCCTATAAATAGAGGTCTTGTCATTTCATTTGTAACGTGTTGGATTTCGGTAGCGAAGCTCTGCAGAAGTATCTCCAGGCTGTAATTCGTCATCAAATCAATACAAGAGATAGTTTAAGTGATTCTAGTGTGTATCAAGCTGAAATTACTCTGATACGTCTGTTTTCGCCTTTCGTATTGGACGAGATCTCTTCTGAATGACTCGTTTGGGTCACACAACGATCCTACAAGTGGTATCAGAGCTCAAGAGGAAGAGTTCTTCCATTTTCAGGTGTTTTCATCTAAAATTCTGATTTCTACTCACTTCCTTCACAATTTTTCAAAATTAAACAAGATTTCATGGATAAAATGGCTTGATTTTTTCATATAACACGCAAAATACTGTTTTAATCAATCCTTAAAAGAATCAGACCTAAAATCGAACTAAAACTTGATCAATTTTGCCAAAATCATGTCCGATCGTTTGAAAGATGAACCAGTTCGTGTGGAATTTTAGTCAGTTCGCACGAACTGAGTCCCAGGTCGCTTGAAGGTGGTTCATTTCATACGAATTGATCAACATTGACCCCAGTTCGTGTGAAATTAGGGTCCATTTCGTTTGAAGAGGTTCAATTCGCTTGAAAGTGGCAGTTCATTTGAGGAGTTCGTTTGAATAAGTCAGTATGGATGTTTGAATCACTTCGCACGAAGTGAAGTTGTAGTTCAGATTATTTGGTTTTCGTTCAGTTCGCACGAGTTGAACTCTAGGTCATCTAATTCGTTTGAAATCCATCCGTTCGCACAAAAGGCAGTTCGCATCAAATTTGTGACCAGGTCATTTGGATTGTTTCCAGTGCATTTGAAAGTCTGAGTTTGTGAAATTTTTGAAACCGAATCATGGAAAACGAATTCTACAATGCATTTGATACCCCGATCACTGTGACTCAGAATACGACGCTAGAAAATGAAACGGGCACCATGCAAAAACCGCCTAAGCTCATGAGTATTGAGGAGTATAGTGGATGGGAGGAGCGTTTTGAAAATTGGGTTCAAGCAAATTGCTTAGATGCATGGGAATGTATTGAATATCGATATATTAGACCAGTTACTAACAATGGAGAGAAGGTTGCTATTAAAGATCTAAGTGTTGATGAGAAAAAGAAATACAAAAGTGAAAAGATGATGGTTAGTTTATTGCAGCAAGCAATTAAGGAAGAAATTTTGATTTTACTACAACACAACGGAAGTGCACATTCAATATGGAAAGAACTAAGATCGAAGTTTGTTGGAATTAAAGAGATGATCAAGAACAAAATGTCGCTTTTGAAGAAAGAATTTGATCTATTTCGTGGATTAAAAACTGAAAACGCCAAGCAGATTGTAGAAAGATATTGCAATTTGGTGATGAACATGAAGAGATTGAACATCAAGAAAGATAGTGATGAATTGATTGAAAAATTGGTCGATGCGTTGACATAAGATGTTTGGGGCACGTATCTTATGATGTTGAAAAATAAACCTGAATTTGACAATCTAACACTGAGCATGTTTATTGAACAACTCGAAGCTCAAGAGATGCAACAACGAAAGATAGCGAGAATGAAAGACTTTGATGGTGAACAAGACATTGGTCTATATTACAAAGGTGGTACTAGTGATAGGACCAACATTGCACCAAAATTTGAAACTGCGTTTAATGCAAAAAGTTCTTCTGGAGAATCATCTCAAGGATCAAACAACAAAACTGGATTCTCTTCATATCCATCATTCGATCCAAATTTTCAGCAACCAAGAGTGGCAAAGTACTACAATGCAACATTGCATTAAATCTTGAGAATGATCAAAATTACTCTGAAGAAGTAGCCAAAAGTCATATGTCTTTGTTGGTGACTTTGTTAAAGTCTTATGGGAGTTTAGTTGCAGGAAGGATCGGAAATCCAATGTTGACAAAAGAGGATTACGATCGGATTGATGCTGAGGAAATGGAGCTTATGGATATTAAGTGGTGTTTAGCGAGTGTGTTGAGAAGAGCTGAGAAGTTTAAACAGATTACGGGAAGAGATGATTTTCGTGATGCAAATGTTTCTACTTTAGGATTTGATAAATCTAAAGTTACTTGTTTTCGTTGCAGGGAAAAAGGGCATTTCAAGCAAGAATGTACAAACCGCGAAGCAAGTGGAGCTCAAAATCCTTTCGGAAACAATGATTATTATTGGAAAGCGATTTATAATCAAGTTGCTCAACAACCGTATCAACAAAAATCACCACAAACTGCTCATGCTAAGAAGACGATCGAAGAGCCATCAAGGAAAGCTTGTTATGGTATAATAGATCAAGAGGATGAAAGATTGCCAGAAGGTTTAAGCTAGGACAAATATTGTCCGGATGAAAATTTCCTAAAGGCTAAAGCATTTGTTGCTCAAATCTTTGATGATTCAACTGCTGAGGAAGTAAAAAAGGCTTCAAGAAAAACACCAATAGTTGAAGATAGTGTTGATGATTATTATGAGAGAAGAATGAAAGAGTATGAAAAATTACGAGATGAAAAAGATGACAGTGATGATGAAAATGTTCAAGTGACAAGCAACAGCTATGAAGACACTCAATGGAGCTTACATGACAAAGTAGAAAGTCATCAATAATTACATTGAGATATGTGCTGAGCTTGAACAGAAATTGGAAACTCAGAGGATAGAAACTGAGAGTGTATACAGGTTATTGAAAAGTTACTCATGTTTTTCTTATGTGATTGACAGGATTTATCCTACAGTGGAAGGCATGAAAGCATTTGAAGAAGAGAAACCTAAAGAAAAGAATTCTGGTAAGAAACAAAGTGTCAGTTATAACAAGTGTCCACCTCCGCTCGAAAATGGATATTCTCCACGAAATCCTAATTCAGAAATAGTCAAAAAGGCAACCAACTTACAGTGGGAATCTGAGTCTTCAGATGGATTGCCAGACAACATTGATGTCACTTTCACATCATCCGACACTGATCATGAGTCTGAGTTAATTAAGAAAGTGGTTGATTAGGTGTTGGATAAAGATGAAACGGAGGAGTCAAAGTCAGAGTCAAAGTCTGAGTCCGACACTTCAAGTCCAACAGTCAAAAAGGACAAACGGGTTTACAATAAAGATTTTCTGATGTCAAAAAATAATTGAATGACGAAACATTTAAAGTAGCATATACTTTGAATGATTCTGACAAATTATATTCTGATGGAGAATTTCCAATAAGAGGTGTTAAAACTGAAATGATCAACAAGGTTTTTAAACTAACAGAAATTAATATTTCTGAAATAAAAGATGTAAATCTTTCGGAAAAACCTAAAAAGTACACCTCAAGAGATCAACAAAGGTTAAACAAGAAAAAGGGTTACAGTTCTGGTTCTGGTTTTCAAAAGAAACGAAACCATAATGGTAATTTAAAAAAAAGGTTTAGGTTTTATTCCACCAGAAAATCATAAAAATGAGAAAATTTATAAACCAAAAACTATTTTGTTTCAGGAACATCATTTGAAGAAGAAAAGGAGCATTTGTTCAAAAAGCAATCAAACAAAGAATTCCTTGCTAAGAAGCAAGAAGGAATGAAGAATGAAGTTGCTCAGAAGAAGAAGGAAACAAGAACCTGTTATCAATGTCAGAAAGTTGGTCACATCGCCTTGAAATGTCCAAAGGCAACCAACACAAAACAGGGAGTTTCTCTTAAACTGAAAGAAAAGATGGTTGATAATGAACCACCAACCAAACAATTTAAAGTGTTCAAAAATTCAAAATTTGAGGTTGGTGAGTGTTCAAAAACTTTTTACAGAAGAAAAGTAAAGCTTAACAACCAAAAATGGGTTATTAAGAAATCAAACGTTAGTTCTGGCGATGAATCTGACTCGTCAAAGTCAGAGAAGCCACAAGTTGATCTAAAAGGTGAAAATTCAGTTTCGCCATTGGATGACGCAAATTTTCCACTATTGCAGGCTGAAAATTTAAAATCAAAGGTTGGAAAAGTTGAGATTTCAAATCAATTCTTTTCTGAAAAGAAAGAATTTGATGTTGAAAAAGCCTTTAACCCCAAAATTCAAAATATTTTTGGAAAAATGGTTGACGGGAAGGTCAAAGGGGTAAAGGAATTTTATGAAATGAAAAAGAGTAAACCAGATGAAGACGGTTCACCCATGTTCGTATCGTCATGGGATAGAACCTATCAAGAGTAAAATTCGGACTTGCCGGAGCTCCCAAGTTGGTAATCGTGGAGCATGAATCGGCATCATTCTCAAAATTGAAAATTGTTATATTTCAATTTACTAATGGTAGTGTTGATAAGTGAACCTACAAGTGGTTAATCAAGGTCATTAAGTTGAACTTGATTTAACTTTCATACAAATGGTTGAGAAAACAAAGTGATGAATTTATCCCCAATTTTACAAGTGGTTTGTGAATTCAACAAAACTTATTTTTTGGAAAAACCATTTTGATTAAAATAAACTTAAGTGTTTTGAAATCATAATGGGAAAATAGTTTGTTGTCAGGGGGAGTTCTGATTGTTTATGCCAAGAGGATGGCGAATTGAAGTGATTCTCATCAGTTTGTCAATCTTTATTTGTATAGTTTATTTTCAAATTTTCCCAGAAAATCAAAAATTGAAACATATTTTTGATTTTAGGGGGAGTAAAAATTTTAGAAATTTCAAAAATTTGAATACTCCAAAAACATGATAAAATCTAAAATGTCAAAAACATCGAAAAATTCAAAATGAGTTTTGTTGTGAAAAAGAGGAAATGATAGTACATCAGTGGACAGTCACAGCACGATAAAGATTTGGAAAGTCAAATGTGATAAACGGTCTCACTGATGATATGCCAGTAGGTTTTTACTCATTCAGTAGATTGTTTTCGAGATATAAACTTAAATATCAAATACTTACTTATCTCGTGGGGAACATCTCTCGGATATATGGGTAATCCCCGAAATCTTGTTTGAAAGATTTTCTATTTCTGACATACTAGGTCTTTGTGCATGGTGATATCTGGGGTATTATACCAGGACTTCTGATTTTGCGGGAGCAATAGCCTAGTCCTCGTATAATGCTCTGCACTGCTTTAATCATAAAGCCTACCCTCAGCATAAAAAATGATGAAACATTGAAAAATGCTAATCATGTGCTGTTGAGGAAAAGATCCCCAAACGGGACACACCTAAAGATGAGCCATCATCTCTCTGTCTGAACAGAAGTTCTAACCTGAGCTCTCATGGTCTCGCATTACCAGTTTACAAATATCATTAGTGTACACTCACCTGTAAGACTAAGTATAGACGTCTGGATACGAGAGTATATTCTGAGGTGAGACACGCGAATAAGTTTAAGTGCTTAAAACACTATTCTCGTATCTCAAAACAATTAAACTTTCTGTGAAAATTTAAGTGGATCAGTATACTGACAATCTAAGTGAATCGTTTAGAACTTAAAATGATTTAAGCTTAACGGTGTTGGTGATTTGTCTCAAAAACCGATATGATCCTCTTACACAAACTCACAAAAATATTGTTTGTAAATATATTTTTACTGTTCTTTTTTTTCATTAAAAAAAACCCAAAAATGTTGTGTTTTTAGCATAAAATTTCGAAAAATCCAAAAAGATTTTCGACAACTAATGTTGAAAAGCTGATTTTCAAAATTCCAATTGCTAAACATGATGAACAACAGGTTTGGGAGAGTTTGTTCTGAAATAAGAAAAATGGTATTCTTATAAGTGGTCATCTGAGACTAAATGTAAAATCTTTTTGGATGATATCTACTAGTGATGGTTTGAGTTTGTTTTTACAAGTGGTAAAAAGAGATTAATATTGTTATAAATAAAAATCTTACTTTTAGGTAGAGTTTATGCAGGAAGAAGCAGCCAGATTTCAACTCCTGAAGGATAAGCAGATTAAAGCCTGGTTCCAGATACTGTTGCTACGGAGAGCCAGGAAACGGTCCTGAATCTGTGAAAGTTGCAAAGCGTGATGAACAAAATTTGAGCCTGGTCTCCGATTCAAAGCCTATAGATTGTGAATTCGAGATGCGATCCCAGCTTATTGAAAGGGGGAGTCTAAAGACATTAAAGCCAGTTTCTGATCCTGGAACTATGTTAAGCTGCTGATGCTGAAGAGAGAGAAAATAGAGTCAGACTGAGATTCTGGAAGAGAAGATAGAGAGATTGAGGATGCGTACAATGGAAAATACTTTGGAGAGAGCGAGAAGACTGATCAAGATTGAAGACTTGTCATTCTGAAGACTCGACACCGAAGACTTCGTCAACATCCAATGGGGAGTCTGTTGGTGCATATGTTTGTTGACTTCGTCTTGTATCGAGTCTTGTAATTAGAATGATAGAACAGGACACATTGTACGAGGAAAATAGGAAACTGAGCCAAATCAGCTGTTTCACATGAAGTGGCCAGTTCGTACGAACTGACCAGAGTGCGAACTGGCATGTTGCTGGTTCGTGCGAAGTGGTGCTGCTATAAATAGAGCTCTTGTCATTTCATTTGTAACGTGTTGGATTCCGGTAGCGAAGCTCTGCCGAAGTATCTCAAGGTTGTAATTCGTCATCAAATCAATACAAGTGTGTAGGTCCCCTTGAGTCGTATGGATCTTCACAAAATTGTCAATCTAATCAAGAGTGCGGAATCCTCTTGATCCGAATAAAGCAGAATTGAGTAGAAATAGAAATCACTTTCAAACCGGGTTTCTATTGATTATCAAACTCGCGTATTACAATCAATCAAAACCCTAATTCGTCTAAGCCTAGCTCTCACAAAATTACTATCTCTCAAACTCTGTTTTTGCTGATTTACCTAAACCCTAAAGCCTAACCATGTTTATATAACACAAGGTTTGCTACTTGGGCTAGGGTTTACTACATGGGCAAAGCCCAATTCGTCCCACATGACCCAATCTGGGTTTTGTTTAGCCCAAACTCTATTATCTCACTAATACAAAGCTAAACCCGCTAACTGTTTATCATTTAACTAATTACAAGATATCCAAAGACCAAATCTAAGCTGTTATCACAAATATGCACCAACAAACTCCCCTTTGACAATAGCTTCATAAAATAACTTTGTCTTCAGTCTTCTTGCAATCTTCATGTAGTCTTGCACTGTCTTTGGTCTTTGGATAGCTTCAGCTTCAATAGCTTCTGTCAGGAACAGACTCCCCCTAAGCTGATGCATCCAATCACCAAATCTTCAACACGTTAGAACTTGAGTAAACTCTAGTTTAGCATTTGCAAAGCAATCTTCAAACTCTTCAATCTTGTCTGAAATATAGAAAGGAGGTTCTACCATACATCCAATCAAACTCTCATCTTCACACTTCACAACAACTTCTCAGCAACATACTGCTTCAATCTGTATACTATAAAACAAACATCTCGAGAAACCATAAGAATTTTTTTAACAAAGTTAAATAAATTATTATTTTTCATGAGATAATTTAAATTGTATCACAGATTAAGCATTTTCAATTTCATCACCCACACGCAAAACTTTTTGTCCAACACACAAGAACCTGTCTGATTTAAGATTTTGAATTCACTTTCTAACATCGTCTCCCTCTATCAGTAACAATTCCTCCAAGAATAACAGTTTTCTGTATGTTAAGAATTTTAAACAGAAAAAGACACTATTTTTGGATTTTTATATTTTCTGAAAGCAAGTAAATAACAAAAGCAATAAACACTCTATTTTTGTGAGAATCACCGGTAAGAAGATCATATCAGCACAATCAAACTGTTTCACACATTTAGATAATTCGTTATTTAATTTTTCGTGAAAAGCAGTCCAAGACAATTAGCACTATGTTTGTCCACTTAAACAAAATGCATGAACATTTCAAATACCATTACCGTATGATACGTTAAGGTAATTTTATTTACTGAAATATAAGTGTGTCCCACTTCAGGATATACCCCCACGATCATGGTATGCACAAAGATTCATCGCAGTAGGTGAGTATACTGAATTCATCCGTTTTGTTTTTCAACGTTTAGATAATTGGTGATTAGGACAGTACTTCCGTACAACAAAGAGACCAAAATATCTAACGGGGGCTAAGACAAATACCATTTTTGGTACGAATTATGCATTTTGCACTTTTTGAATGACTCTCTAGGAGAGCTTCTTCATTTATGGGATTTGGTATTTTTTGCTCTTTTAAGATATCCTGGTTGTGCCTAGGTCAGCATGTATCTGGATGCAGTAGAAGGACAACCCTAATATCCCCAGATGAAATAACAGTATAAAGACCCAAAACTTCAGATTTTGGCAATCTATCAACGCAAGATTTAAGGTCATTAAACCATACACCACTGATGTGTTTCCCACTCATACACAGTTCATTTAGGTTTATATCACATTGGTAAGTTGATTATTTCATGCTTTTGCCTACTGGTACATCGTATGATGAAGCTGCTATCACACTTAAGCAATATTAATTTCAGTTTGAGTGTGACAGTTTAACTTGTTGATGTACTATCATTTCTTCTTTTTCACACAGTGATAACTCATTTTTAATTTTCTATCTTTTTATGTTTTTGATTTTTCAATTTTTTTTGTATTTTTGATTTTTAAGAAAAGCAGTAAACTATTTACAAAATTCTTATGAAAAACCAGTTAATCAGGATTCCTCATCCTGTTGAGTTCGACTAAATGTTCAAAGCGAGCCCTGTTAAAAGCTTTAGTATAAAGATCTGCCAGGTTATCTTGTGTGTCGACTCTATGAAGTTCAATTAGCTTCTTTTTCAACCCTTTGAACTTCATTTTAAAACATTTAATATCCATATGTCTATCATCATATATTTCAAACTCAGTCAACAATCTCACATCCCTCGTTATGTGCCTAGAGCAGCCACTATCAACATACCATAAGTTGATAATCCTCCTTAGCAGCTCCTGCACACACCAACTAAGAAATTAGTTAGATTGGGGGACCCAAGCCTTAATGGTCTTGGGTTGTCCAAATTCACCAACCACTGGAACATCCATCCAATATCCATTACTCCTAACATGAGTCTTGGATCTCAGACCTGTTGATGGAATTTGATTTATATTCCCACTAGGTCTATGGTCCTGATGGTTCCTATATGTGTTTGGACTATTTGACCTTTGAAAATTTTTATTTTGGTACCTTGAGTTTTGATTCCAAGAAGCTTGATTATTATAATTTCTAAAGCCATTGTTATAAAAAGTTCGACCACCATTATTCTGGTATCGATTTTGATATTGACCTTGACTTCTGAAATTATTTGAATTATAAATGTTCATTCTAGGTGAACTGCTTCTACGTCTCTCATATCCGCCTGGTGGAGATCTAGGCTGAAATCTTGGTTGATTTCTTTGAAAACGAGGAACTTGTGGAGTTCCTTTTTCAGCCTTATCTACACCAACAGCAACATTCTCTGGTTGCTTAGGAGCATATTTCTTTCGAGAATTTGAGCCTTTCTCCTCACTATCACCTTTCTTCTCTGGTGATTTCCCTCTCTGTTTTTCACTAATTTGTGCTTCACTCTTTTTGTTAGGAAAGCAGCTAGCTACATGTCCTTTGGTGTGACACCGGAAGCATGATCTCCTTTTCAAAGACTTCTTAGCTGGAGTCTTTGAGGTAGATCCCTCATCAGATAATGATGATGCCTTGGAAGAATTTGGTTCAGTTTGCTTGGATTTAGATATTTCTTTGTTTTTATTTTTAGCAAACTATACATTTGATTCATTTTCAATAACAGTGGTTTCGTTTTTCATATCACTACCTTGAACAAAATTAATCTTTTTAACAAAAGTTTGATTTTTGCTCTTAGGAGGTGAATTTTTCTTTTTCAAATGTTCCCTGTTATTGTTCTTCTTAGCATCATCACTCTCAGACCCCTCACCTTGACTTGATGTGGATGCAAAACTACTTGGTGTAGTTGACATAAAGTCTGTTAGCTCATCTTCATCAGGCAGGAATGAATAGTCATGACTAAGAGGAGGTGGGACTTCATTAAAGCCCTGGAAGCCCACACTGGTCTTGTCATTTCTCTTCTTTAACCCACCCATCATGTGTTTCATTACAAAAGACGAATCTCTGAATTGACTTAACTTCTTTTCAAGTTCAACAATTTTAAGTTGTGCATCTGACAACTCTTTGCATTTTTCAGAAATCTCTTTTGTTTTCTCACTCATCATGTCATGAGCTAAATCTATTACTTGAAGTTTTTCATTTAGTTTGCATGTTAAAGCTTCAACTTCACTTTCATAACCCTTTATCTTCTTCAAGTATAAAGATTCGTTTCTTTTAGCAAAAAAGTTTGACTCTTTTATGCTAGACATCTCGCTTACCAGACTTTGGTTTTGTGTAAACAACCTGTCAACCTCACCCTGTAATTCATGACATCTTAAACACACAGAATTAGGTTGTACCTCTTCCTCATGAACTTCTGTAGTTTGATCAGCAACGACATGTTCAGCTTCACTCTCTTTCTCTACTTCAGCATCCACTTTTGCTTCAGCTTTTTTCACTTTGGCTTCAGCATCATTCACAGTAGTTTTAGCTTCATCAACTGGCACTATCTCTGCCATGAATGCCTGAGTGGCATTCTCTTTATCTTCCAGATGAAGACTACAATCACATGAACCTTCCCATGTTGTAGAACTCAGAGCTTTATTCTCTTTGACATCTGCATTTCCCTGATATCGCTTTTCTAATGCATCCCACATATCCTTTGAATTTGTGTACTTATTAAAGGTATGCTTGATGCCATCAGGTAAGGACATCTTGATAGCGGCTAAGGCTCTCTTTTCACCCTCATACATCTTTTTATCATCCTCTTGCATGTTCACATAGTCTGTTCTACGTGGTCTGCCCTCAAAATCGTGTGTTGGGTTTGTGTACCCATCTACAATACAGATCCACATGCGTGCATCCTGATGTTCAATGAAGGATTGAAACCTGTCCTTCGATGTAAGATAATTCTCCACCTTCATCATCTTAGGTGCATTCAAATTCTTCATGTTCGACATTTTAATGCAACAGACTGGTAAAACCGTACAAAATATCTCCGAAAACAGTAGTTACCAAATTACACCGTTAGAATCGTCTCGGAAAAACGAATCCAATGACATATAATGTCAAAAACCGAATTCGGAATTTTCCAGAGTCTTTTTTGTCATAAAAATACAAGGAATTCGAGGGTACAGACGGTTTTGTCAAACGAGCTACGGATCACTTTCTATTCACCAAAACGTGAATTTTTCCTTATGGCTACCAAAAATTCCTTCACCCTTTTAATTTCTCCCCTAATTTCGCTGGCAAGACCAGTTAATTTCGCTGTGTAATTTCGCTGGTCACTTAACTTGTTTAATTTCGCTGGTCACTTAATTATACTGGTAATTTCGCAGATAAATTCGTTGTTCAGGTTAATTTCGCTGGTCTGGAGAAGTACGCTATTTTGACGACTGTTAATATCGCCGATTACCGTAACAATGTCGCTGAAGACAATTAAAACGATTACCAAAGTCGTCTTTGGATTTAATTTCGCCGGTCAGTTAATTCCTCTGGTTTGTCAGCGTATTTAATCCGAAATCAGCAAATCCTCTAGAAACAAATCTTATCAGAATCCTGCAAAATCAAAACCACCAAAACAACTGAATTTTTGAAGAAAATACGAAGAACACGAAGAACAATCTTCGAATCTTCAATTCTGTCCAGCCAAATATACTTCCAAAATCAACCAAAACTTTCCCGAAAGCCTGCAAATCAACAAAACCAAACACGCAGATTGATCAAAACACAAACAAAAACGCACAAATAAATCAGAAACATAAGATTTTCGAAAAACCCTAGTTTCAGGTTTAAAATTTTCGAAAAATTTAAACTCTTCCACCCGAAATCTGCAGATCACAATTCTGAACCGAGCTTTCAAGAGCCTAATGCTCTGATACCAATTGTAGGTCCCCTTGAGTCGTATGGATCTTCACAAAATTGTCAATCTAATCAAGAGTGCTGAACCCTCTTGATCAGAATAAAGCAGAATTGAGTAGAAACATAAATCACTTTTAAACCGGGTTTCTATTGATTATCAAACTCGCGTATTACAATCAATCAAAACCCTAATTCGTCTAAGCCTAGCTCTCACGAAATTACTATCTCTCAAACCCTGTTTTTTGCTGATTAACCTAAACCCTAAAGCCTAACCTTGTTTTTATATAACACAAGGTTTGCTACTTGGGCTAGGGTTTACTACATGGGCAAAGCCCAATTCGTCCCCCATGACCCAATCTGGGTTTTGTTTAGCCCAAACTCTATTATCTTACTAATACAAAGCTAAACCCGCTAACCGTTTATCGTTTAACTAATTACAAGATATCCAAAGACCAAATCTAAGCTGTTGTCACAAATATGCACCAACAAAGAGATAGTTTAAGTGATTCTAGTGTGTATCAAGCTGAAATTACTCCAATACGTCTGTTTCCGCCTTTCATATTGGACGAGATCTCTTCTGAACGACTCGTTTGGGTCACACAACGATCCTACAGCGTAGGGGAAAAATCAATTGAGTAAACATGAAGTGACTTGACTAGACCACCAAAGGATCTTTTTAACTAGATCAACGAACGTTCTTTTTAACTAGATTAACACATGATCTTCTTAACTAGACCATTGTATAATCTTCTTAAATAGACCACTTAAAGGGATCTTTTCAATTATATCAACACATGATATTCCTAACCAGATTTTTAAATCAATCTGTTTAACTAAACCACTCAAGGGGTCCAATTATAGAATAGTACTTCATAACCCAAGGGACTTAACTACAAGGTAGAAGTCCATTAAGGATTTAAGATAGTACCTTTGGATATCCTACTATGAATCCCTCATATTGAGATATGGATGATTCTATAAGGATTTGGATAATGAAAATTCAGATTACACAAAACCACAAGACATAAAAGGAATCACATAAGCACATAATCACATAATTAATTAACTTGATCTTTACTTTGTGATCTTTGGAAACGGGTATTTAAAGCACACCAGGAATCCAGTCCGTGGATTTCATTTGGCACTTTAAACATCTTCAAGAATCTAACTATGGAGATAGAAAGATCTTTAATATGAATTTGGCTTTGTCCTTATTGAATCATAATATACGTATTAAGGCATACGAATAATTCAATTAAGGGCTCCGATTTGAGCGATAATTATCCACAAGGATCTAATTATGAGGATAGAAAGATCCTATTTTGGATTTTGGAATTTGTGTAACGAGAGGTGTTTCGAAACCTTGCACTAGACGTGCTTAAGTCGATACACAAGGTAGAAAGTTCATGAGGTTAAGGTGCTAGATATGCCAAGGAGACATTTGAAGCAGAGTTTAGAGTTTGTTAGTGCAGTAATGTCTATCGCCTCCGTCAATCCAGTTCGTAGCAGAATCTGAAGAAACAAAGCTTTATATTGTAATAGTTAAAAAAAAAGGCAAGGTGGCAATCTTGTAAATAAGTGGAAATCCCTTATACCTCGTGCCTATAAATAGATGCCTTAGGGTTTAGATTTAGGACTTTTGGCCATTTGTGAGATTTGGAGCTTGGTGGTTAGAGAGAGAAGCTAGAGAGAGAAAGTGCTCCAATAGTGATTCAAGGTATTGTATAACTTTCATATCTATCAATGGAATCACAGATTTAGTACGGTTTTGTGTTTCGGTCTCGTTCGTGCACGGATTCCGCACGTCGCACGATCGTTTCGCAATCGATTCGGAGTGAAAACCGGGACCTACAAGTGGTATCAGAGCGGGTGCTCGGTTGCGAAGATCAAACACACAGATTCGTACAAGAATTGATCAGATTCAGAGCCAAAAACATCCAGATTTGTCAAATTTCCCTAACTTTCTTGTTCTTCACGTTTTTCTCTGAATTTTGCAAAATTGACAGGGTTTTTACGGTCCAAATTAGCTGATTTTTTGATATGTTGTGCGAAATTAGCTGATGTATAACCCTACAAATTTTCAGGACAAAACTCCAAGCCGTTTGGGAGAAATCTGCGTTTTTGTGATCGACTTTGCTGAAACTGTTCGTCACCAGCCGTTCGATCAGCCTGTTCGATCGAACAGGAACAGCCTAACCGTTCGGCTAGCATATTCGATCAAACAACATTCATTTCATACTTTACATATCATTAAAGTCTTTGACTTTGTTGACTTGCCAGCCAATCGGCTAGCATCTCTGGCCGAACGGTCAGCAAGACGTGTCACAACGTCACTTTACAATTCGTTAAAAACATTGACCTGTTGACCTAACCGAACGGCTAGCATCCCAGCCGAACGGTCAGCAAATCGATTCATTACACGTCACTTGTTTAGGTCACTTTGTCAACTGCCATACATTTAAAGGTTGACTTGTCAACCTCTACCATTCGGTCAAGCAATCAGATTCACACACATATTTCATTAAATTCAACATGATTCAGTGAATATTTCAGATTTCATGTGATGAATTAATAAGAAAAGGTAGTGGCCCAATCAAGTTGAGACATGATCATCAGTTCATTAATTGATTGCATATTTTTTTTGAACGGCAACCACACTTTATATATATATATAAAGGGCCAGCAAGGGGCTGGAAAAAACAAGACAACTCCAAAAGCCAAACCGAAAAAAAACAGGAAAAACCGATTACATTTGATCAATAATATTAAAGTCCTTCCAATTCTCCCATGAAGGCTTCTTGAGCCTTGACCTGTTGCTTATCCATAGGAACGCATCTTCTTTTATTTGCTCCACCGTCATCCTGAAGGGAATGAAGGAATCTTCAAAGACCTTTTCATTTCTAACTTTCCACAAGTTCCAAACAGTCGCCATGACGATCGTATACACCACTTTCTTCCAAACTTTATCCCCCGGGTTCAGTTTCACTTGCAAAACAAAGTCATTCAGGTTGTTGCTAGTAATAAATCTAATCCGCAGCCAAGTTAAAATGCTCCACCAAATGCATTGAGCCCATAGACGATTCACGAAAATATGGTCCGAGTCTTCATCATGGATCCCGCAACGAGAACAAAAGCTGTCACCAATGGGAACACCCCTCTGCAACAAACCCACTTTTGAAGCGATTTTTCCCATTTGAGCTCTCCATAATAAATAGTTAGCTTTCGGCGGAGCCCAATTATTCCAATCAAAGGCGACATTATCCCTATTTTCCTCCAAAGAACGCGACTCGATCTCCATACGGACCTGCCGAACCGAAAAAGAACCATTCGGTTCACTTATCCGTTTCCATACCCTCCCGTCCAACACGAGGTTGTCTTTGAGATCTATACCGAGTTTGCCAAGCGCCGCCTCCACTGACCCAATATCTTTCCAAATCCCCGGGATTGTTTTCTTCAAAGGGATTAACAAATTAGAAGACGAGATCGAATTACCTCCGTGGATAGCCGCAATCACCTCGGCCCAAAGGTGGTTGGGGTTGGCTTTTAATCTCCACCACCACTTCGTAAGCATCGCAAGATTAAAACTTTGAATGCTTCTCATCCCCATACCGCCCGCTTTTCTCGCTTTCAACAGAAGCTCCCATCTTATCCATCTAAGTTTATTTCTATTATTTGATTTTCCCCATATGAATTCCCTTCTAATTTTCTCAAGCTTTTTGACAACACATTTAGGCGCGGAAAATAGCAATAGGAAATAGGACGACAAGCTACCAAGAACCGATTTAACTAGCGTCATACGGCCCGCAAACGATAGATGTCTCGCTTTCCATTTGGATAATCTCAAAGCGAATTTGTCTAAAACCGGTTTCCAAAACTTGGCTCTCTTCATGTTCGCTCCAATCGGAATACCCAAATACTCAAACGGGAGAGAACCAACATCGCATTTGACTTTGCAAGCGAGGCGCTCCACTTCATTATTTTCGACTCCAATCCTGAAAATTTTACATTTCCGCCGATTTATCTTTAGCCCGCTCACAAGGCAAAGCCATCTTAATAATCTGTTTAGGGCAATAATATTGTCCTCCGACCACAGACCTATAAAAACCACGTCATCAGCGTAACAAAGGTGAGTGATATTTGGGCCGCCATTTGGGAGTTGACAACCTTTAAATAGGCCTAAATTAACAAGCCTATTAGTAAAGAGAGTAACCACTTCCATGGCGATGATAAACAAGAACGGGGATAACGGATCCCCTTGACGAAGCCCACGCTTGTACTTAAATTCTTTAGTAGGAGACCCATTTATTAACACCGACCCCATGCCCGAGACCAAACAACCCTTAATCCAGGAAATCCATTTGAGAGGAAACTCCATCTTTTTCAACATCCCAAAAAGAAATTTCCAATTAATGGAATCATACGCCTTCTCAAAATCCACTTTGAAAACAAGTAACTTGGTCTTAGATTTTTTAGCCCAGGCGACCGTCTCACTCACTATAAGCGGGCTATCGAGAATATTACGGTTACCAACGAACGCGGATTGCATAGGGGAGGAAATGTCACCGATAACAATCTTGAGTCTATTGGCTAGAGTCTTGGCAATAATTTTGTATATCGACCCGACCAAAGAGATTGGTCTAAAATTAGAAATAATTTGAGGGTCTTTAACTTTTGGAATTAAAGCGACAAAAGAAGAGTTACATCCATTGCTAATCCTACCCGTTAAGTAGAATTCATTCATCACCTCCAAAATTTTGCCTTTAAACTTACCCCAAAAAGCTTTGAAAAAATTCAAAGAAAACCCGTCCGGACCCGGCGCTTTCCCACCATCACAGCTTCTAAGAGCCTCGAAAACTTCTTTCTCCATGAATTGAGCACATAGAATCCTTCCATTGTTCTCGGTTAAGATAGGCAGCCCATCTTTTAAAAAATCCGGCCTTCTTCTAATTGGTTCCGCAAATTGTTTTTTAAACCATATCCTAATCTCTTCTTTCAGCTCCACTGGATCCGACACCATCCTGTTTTGAAACACTAACCCTTGAATCCTGTTTTTGGCCGAGTTTATAGAGACAATTTTATGAAAAAACAAGCTACTTTCATCTCCAAACTTGAGCCAATTAACGCGGGCCTTTTGTTGCAAATCCTTCGATTTAATCGATTCCAAATGATTCAGTTTTAAACGGGACACGATTCTCAATTTTTTATCTTCAGCCGAGATCGGACCCCTACAGGCCTTAGACTCAATCCCTTCGATAATTTTCTCCAACTCTGTCGTCTCTTTCAACTCCTTAGTTCTGACCCCAGCCCTCCATTTTTTTATACCCAGCTTAATGTTTTTAAGAATCGTGGCTACAATCTCGTCTTTGTTACCTGAGACCGAAGCATCATTCAAGACCCCATCAACAATAGTCTCTAATTCTGGATCTCCAATCCAGGAATTAAAAATTTGAACGGGACAGGACCGAAATCATCTGTAACACACGACAAGGAGATCGGGCAGTGGTCCGAAAGGCCCCTTTTATGAACCACTAATCTCGCAGACGGCCAACGGCTAAGAAAAGCGTCAATCACCAAAAATCTATCTAATTTACTCATTTTCACGTCAGAATGTCCCGAAATAAAAGTAAATTTACCTCCCGACATGGAAAATTCCATAAGGCCAGCATTAGAAACAAAACCGTTGAACGCATCCGATGACGCCCAGTCGAAGCGAGAATTAACTCGTTCCTCCTCAGCTCTGACCTCGTTAAAATCACCCAACAACACCCATAAACCGCTGTGGGCCGACATCAACTCCCCAATCTCCACCCAAAGCAACCTTCTACTGCCGGAATCGTTAGGAGCATGCAAATTCAGAATTTTCACACGGTCAACCTCTCCTGAAAAATGCCCAGAGCACATCAGAAATCTTTGATTTTTAATTACCGAATCGACCACAAAAACATCTGGGTCCCAGATAGAAAGGAGACCACCTGACCTGCCTCTAGAATCGACTGACTCCATCTTCATATTAAAGAACCCCCAGAACCTTCTCGCTATATCCTCATGCAAATTCGCTTGGTGCGTTTCTTGGATGCCAATAAAATCAATTTTCAACTTTCCTTTGAGCTTATTTATCCACCTGCCTTTCCGCACATCGGAAACCCCATTCAAATTGATCGACATATAATTCATTGATCACCGGTGATCTCCATTTCCCCACTGACCATTTTTCTAATGTGATTTTCAAAGCCATCCACCCGAAGCCCCAACTTTGCACCAAATTCCAAGGTTCGAGCAACTTCCTCTTTATAAATTAACCGAAGCTAGAGAGAGAAAGTGCTCCAATAGTGATTCAAGGTATTGTACAACTTTCATATCTATCAGTGGAATCACAGATTTAGAACGGTTTTGTGTTTCGGTCTCGTTCGTGCACGGATTCCGCACGTCGCACGATCGTTTCGCAATCGATTCGGAGTGAAAACCAGGACCTACAGAGGTTAAGCAGTAGCAGGGTTTGCAACAGCTTTGCTTTGGACAACAAAGCGACACATGTTAACCAAATGTCTCCATCATCCACCATGGGTATATTTGAAACAGGGTATCTGATTCGGATGATGACGGTTACATTGATTGCACAAAAAAGCGGTTTCCTTGCACGGCTTCATCTCTAAGGCGAGTCATGGTGATAGCTAAATCAACGGCCTTCTAGAGTACGACGCCTAATTGTTGGGCAGTTGTAGCACCTGGTCCGGACACTCGAGTCTTGTTGCGACGAAGAGGCATCATGAAGAAAATGGAAGACATGGGAGGAAACAAGGGAAATGAAAACAGAATGACAATGCATAAAAATTGCGATCATTTGTGTGTTACCTAAGGCAAACAAATGACATGGTGACTAATCAAAGCAAATGGGTCAATATAATGTATCGCGAAGACATGCTCGCCTATAAGTGGACACTCACCCCAAGAGTTCCCAGGTAAGAGTGACTGGTCCGATACTGCGGATTTGTACAAACACTCTAGCCTTAGACAGAAGACTCAGGGTACAGGCATCCACCCTTCCAGTTTGCACGTGTTCACATTATTTAGACCAAACTTTGACGAGATTTGGAAAACTTAGAGGGTTCAAAACCTTATAATAAATCATCCTAGAAAAGATGATTAGTTTTCAAATCAGATTCGAAATTTGTGTTCTTATTGTGGTTGTCACCTAAGGATAAGTGATGGTATTATTTTAAAACTAAACACAGGATAACTTGTGTTAGGGTCCTAGGAAGGTTATAGTCTAGGTCGAAGCATTACTAATAACCTAATTCCCTATAACCATTGGCTCTGATACCAACTTTGCTATCACACCCCGACCACGTAAAACAACAAAACGTGGCGGAAACGTCGGGGAGTGTTGTAACAGAATCATTGTTTCACAACCATGGATTAAATAATTTCGTTTTATTGAATTATTGAACTCATTGTTTTATAACAAATCAGATAAATACAAATATTATCTTTCAAGTTTAAAGTCGCTAAGGCATGAGTCCATCCTATGTATAGCATACATCATCAATCATCACATAACAGCACCTGAAACATGTGTAAAAATAGGTACGTCAGCATAAAAATGCTTGTGAGATACATAGGTTTTATTATAATAGGATTCATGACTTGTAAGTTTAGAGAAAATATGTTTAATCAAAAATAGTCATGAACCTTAAAATATTTTCTTTTATAAATCATATAACAAGTAATAAGAAAATCAGATGATATAAAGAAAGATGCATAAATAAATAATTGAGTAAAATGATTTTGTATAAAATATATAGTTTGTAAAATAATACTTTGATAAAAAGGTTTATAGTATATATAAATATACTTTGGTTTTAAGAAAGTCGAATAAGTAATATATTAAAATCTATTTCAGTTCCAAAATAATTGAACAGATAGTATATTAAATATACTTTAGTCGTCAAAATAATAATTTTCGGTAGTATAACAAAAGTATACTTTGAGGTTATAAATAACATATTAAACTATGCTTTGGTTTTATAAATAACATACTAAACTATGTTTTGGTTTTACAAATAACATATTAAACTATGTTTTGGTTTTTATAAATAACATATTAAACTATGTTTTGGTTTTACAAATAACATAATAAACTATGCTTTGGTTTTTTTTATAAATAACATATTAAACTATGTTTTGGTTTTATAAATAACATATCAAAATATGTTTTGGTTTTATAAATAACATATCAAACTATGTTTTAATTATTATCAAAATATAAGTTGGTTTTGTACAATATCACATATGAGAGCATATTAAACTATACTTTTGGGAGTATAACTAAATATACAATAATAATGTGATTTGGAATTCATTCAGACCTGAGTGTATTAAAATACACCTTTGAGACTATAGAAATACCACAAAGGCAATCCCTATTTGGATAAAATATCAGTTTCTGACATTCCATGACAACAGGATTGGAGTGTCAAATCCTACAGCGCTATATCATACTACCAACCGGTCTGGTGAACATAAAATAAGTACTATCCAACAATTTAATTTTATAATCTTTGGGAAAATTAGTGTTTAAACCATAAATAATCATTCAGTTTGTCAAAAGATAAGTACTAATACGTATAATAAATTATACTTTTGAAAACATGAAAATAACAAATAGGTACACATGCTTCACCCCAAAATATTGAAAATAGCAAAAGAGGGGACTATGTACTCACTTGAGGTGCTTAGAAGTCTTGAACAACTACCAAGCAAGCTAGAGGGATCACGGAAGTCAAACGGCACCTAATATAGGTAACTATATAAATAAACCGGACCTAAATCGGAAGATCGAATAGGATGAGGTTTCGTAAACCAAATGAGTGTGGGAACTCATATGATATGGTTTAACAAAGCCTACATACTAAAACGAAACCTAGCCTAAGTGCTTACGACCCATTTAGGTAGCTTATGCATACTTTAACGCGTCGTTCGCGCAAACGCACGTTCGAGACGTCTAACTAGTCCTATGATAAGTATTATATGCCTAAACATGCTTAAATATGTTGCATAATCAGTTAAGTGACAAAAGTTTGGGTTACATATGCTTAAATATCAATTATGCATCAAAAGGGTATTTTGTTCATTTTCCTAAGGCATATAAACTACCTATCATATAACTACTTAAACGCAGTGACCATAAGGTATAACCTTGGAAGGTTATTCCCTATACAACTATGGTCACAAAACATGTTTAGTCGGATCCTAATGATCGACCAAACGGGTCGAGTTTGAAAGTCTAAGCGGTTGTTTAGACCGCTTGACTTACGACTCTACATAAGCACTAAACCTAAAGTGACGAGCTAAACATGTTAAAACATGTTTAACGAAGTTAGAAAACAGATTTGATATCAAAACAAACGGTTTTGATACCCAAGAATAGTTTGATTACAAAATATGCATGAATACGCATTTTGGCCGAAACTACGACTCTTCACTACACCTAATCAACGTGGTAATCAGTAGGTATAGTCACTTGGGACTATAACCATCATGATTACGCTCACGTTGCGAAGTTCAAACGAACTTCGTGTTGACCAACTCGTGGTCAAAGCAGAAAGTCAAACAATGTTTGACTTTCATGCTCGAAAAGCGATAAAAGAACGAAAGAAGCTTACAAAGGGTCCAAGCTAGGAAGATCTTGATCCAAATCACTCAGGTATGAAGCAAAGGCTCCAACTTAGAGTGTAATTCAGATCAAGTGTGCAGAAAGTGAATGAAGGGCATGCCTATTTATAGTTTTCACAAAACCGTTAGGATTATTTCTTGCTAAGGAGGGAATGATCTAGGCCATACACTTGCGCACAAGGTTTTGCAATACATGGGGTACTCAAAACCAGTCCATAGAATGCAAATACAATGGTTAAAAACCATTGGAATAGGTGGGATTGGCCAGATTTAATGTTTCTGCAAAACTGCTGTGCTGGAGACTACTTACAGACCGTAAGCATGGGTCCATACGGTCCGTAAGGACCTTGCAGGTCAGCAACTTTCAAAAATGGCAGTTATAGTCCCTGAAGCCCCAAACTTTGTTTTCGATGCATTTTTGACACGTTTAAGCCCTGTTAACCCCGTTTCAAAGCTCTAAAATGAAGTTAAAGTATAGGGAACTTAAAATGTGCTCAAAAATATCTCGGATGTCGGCTCGTTTGGTCGTACGGTTGCGTTGTTCGGTTAATTACAACGGAAGTCGTAACGAATGCAAAAACGATCCAAATTGCGCGACGAATGGAATTTTATCATGCCAACCACTAAAATAAAATATTTTAATGACTACATAAATTTTTGGATGCCCGGATATATTCAGAACGTAAGATATGCGCGAAAATGCAAACTTATGCACTTTTTGACGCTTTTAGTCCCTATTGATCAAGAAAGTTTATTTTTGCGCACCAAACACCTCAAATCCTATTTCTAAGCTATGTATAGGATATTTAGGGCATATTTAACTTATGATCAAGTTCCGGAATGTTCGTTACAGTACAAATCGGCATACTTTCGCAGTTTGTCGAAATTAGTCCCTGTAAGCGAATAAACTTGATTCCGGCACACCAAACCACCCAAAACTTATTCCTAAGTTATGTGAAGGTTATTTAAGGTATGTTAAGCCTATGTCACTATTCCAGAGTATTTGTTGCATTAAATTGGTTATATTTATGCATCAGTTCGCGTATAACCTTCTAGAAAGCGATTTAAAGCTCGAATTCGAACAAGAATTGATATGTGCAAACGATTCACATATTTATACAATTCCGAAGTATGAAATACAATATTTCATTAGTTTGGTATTTGTTTGATGGTTGAAGTGACACAGGTGTCACATTGATGTTGCTATGGATGCAGAAGAAGTTTCTGGCCCAGAGATTGTGGATGGTGCTGGTAACCCACAAACTCCTGAACTTGCAGCTCATGATTTGGAGAAAGGGAAGACTGCTGAAGAGATCCCTGTTACAACTTCTCCTTCCAAAGCTTCTGGTTCTATGCCTGAGAACACTGAGAATGTCACTGTTGAGGACCAAGGCTCCTTTTCTTATGCTGAAAGAAACTCTCCAATCCTCCCAGATGAGACGCTGTGGGACTACTATTATCGAAATTCTTTAGAGAAAAATGCTTCTGAAATTCATGTCCCTATTTGGAATCTGAAGAAAGGTGACACTTTCTCAGATTGGCGCGTATGTCGGGACTGGTTACAGAGAACATTCCCGCCTAGGGAGATTAAGTTTCAAGAGGGGCGCCTTCATGACCAAACTTACCATGCACATCTTGAAGAGGTTGCATCTTATACATCTACTACGCACCGCATAGTACGTGAGTGGCATAGCATACATAAAAAGTGGGCCGCCTTCAAGACATCTAAGAAAAAAGCTGCTATAGACGAAAACTGTGTTGCCCAGCTGAGGGCTAAACTGAAGATGATCAGGCTAAATTCAAGGCTGATCGAAAAACTGAAGAATGGTCCGTTGCGGACTGGAAGAGAAAACGGAAGTCGAAGTTGCCCTTCTTTCCAAGGAGCGCAAGAACTGGAAAAGGATCTGTGAAAAAGATAATGCCTAGAAGATGGGTCTTCGCAATGTTATCAACAATCTCAAAGCTGATATTGAGAAATTGAAAAAACAAGATGCGGAGATTGAAAATTGAAGCAGAAAAAAGCAGATGCTGAAGCCGCGCGAGGTGAAGCGCGCTCTCATAGGGAAAGAAGTGAACAATGAGAGGTACATAAATGCGCTACCCTTGCCCTTAGAGATAAAGAGATAGAAGAACTTATTGCTTTGCTATCTGATCAGGAACAACTTAAGAAAGATCTAGAGCTTGCGCATACTGAGAAAGCTGAAACCTCTCGCCGCCTGGCTGAAACTGAAGAAAAACTAGAAAATTCGAAAACGGCGCGGGCAACGGCGGGGAGCGAGCTTGAACCGTTGAAAAGCGACATGCTATGGTTGAAAGAGCGTGGAATCGCATGCGTAAGTTTCTTTTTGTTTGTAACTCTTACGAAGATGTTTTGCGCTTTTTTCCTTATGTTCCTGATTTGATAAGTTGCTGAGTCGGTGCTGAATTCTGAAGAGCTAGACTAAATGGCCGCGCGCTTGGTGGTTGCCACGCGAAATGATGGATACACTCAAGGATATGCGGAATGCTCGCACCATGTAGTTAGTGCCTTGAAGGTTGATTGGGATACTAGTAGATCTGCTACTCATGGTGTTAATACTGATGCCGCCCTTGCAGCTATGAAAACAGAATTCAACAACTTGCAGCTTCCTGTCATGGATCTTATAAACGTTGCATTGTAGTCTGAAGACCATGTAGCGCAACTGAAGGAAATCTTTCCAGATGAAGAAGATGAGGATGAAGATTTAGCGTAGGTTTCCTCTTGTGGTTGTATGAACAATTATTTTGTAGCTTTTTTGGATGTGTATCTCTTTTTTGTTAATGCGTTGCCGCGCAAGTAACCGTTAACAATACACTGCCGTGTAATTTTATAATTTTGAAGGCATGTTGGTGCGCCAGCAATAGTATGATATGTGTTTTGATCTACAATATTTTGCATGTGTACAATTACTTTGGTTAGGTAAGGGGAATAAATGTGGTATAAAGCTCATGTGTGAACGTAAGGTCTTGTGCGATGTGTGTAATCGCTGATCGCTTAGGAGACTTGTAATATATTTACCATAATGTTTTTGCGATTACCAAAAGGAATCGCATGCACTTTGTAAGAAAAACACAAGAATAATAGGAACTTTGTTGTTTATTTATGGATAAGGCGAAGAGGCCGTACAAAGTCTATTAAAATAATTAAATGGGGCTTAACTTACTATAGTCCTTGCTGAGAATTGATAAACTGTAGAGCTTGTTTAATCTGCAAGGAGTCTATAGAACTGCTACTCAATTCTTTGCTTTTTTACTCGGGCCTTCATCGCCACGAGTGATTTGTTTGATCCCTTTGCGCACATTTTGTAAGAGGTGAGTGAGCTCGCCGCTCTTAAGTGCTTTCTCAATTTCAGTGCGCAAAGAGATACAGTTATTAGTAGTATGCATGTTGTCTTTGTGATAATCACAATATTGACTTAGGTCTTGGTCGCGCTTGTTCTTCATAGGCGGAGGTGCTTTAAACTGGTAGTCCTCCGTACTCAACACCTCTGCTAGAGTTTTGGTTAAAGGAGTCCATTGTCTCTCCCTGTTCTCTTGTTTAGCTTCTTTTTGTGCAGTGAGCTTGTTGGTTGTAGCTCTTGCATCCTCAGATGAATAATTTCCTGAACTTGATTCGCGCCAACTTTTCTTAAACTTTTTCCCGCTGCTCGGGCCTAAGTCTGCTGGGCGACTATGTGGTGGTGACGGTCTGTTGGTGCTAAGATTTTTCTCCGTCTGGGCATAGACCTCAGCCGCCACCATTAATTTTTCCCAGCTTTTTGGGAGTCCCTCTGATCCGGACAAGAGTTTTATCATGTCGTCACATCTGACGGCATATTTAAATTGGGCTCGGATCAGGTGCTCGTGTACGTCTCCAATTTCGAGTACCTCTTTGTTATAACGAGTAATGAAGTCTTCTAAACTTTCATCATCACGGCGCCAGATATTCATTACGTCCGCCGTATCGTGGATGGATCGCCTCTGCTGGCTGAAGTGTACTAAAAACTTCTCGCGCAAGTCTACCCATGACGTGATTTTTCCCACGGGCAGGTTGTCAAACCAGAGACTTGCGGCGCCTATAAGGGTTTGAACAAAGAGGTGACACCACATTGGTAGAGTCCAGCCTCCCACCAATCCTGCGCTTGTGAAGACTCGCAGATGATCATTTGGGTCCGTCATGCCGTTAAACTTGCCTACGTTGGATGGGAGCTTTGCTTTTTCTAATGGAGCCAGAGCGATTTCGCTAATAAATTTGGAATTCTCTGCCGCTTCTGGAGGGCGATAGATCAGATCATAATTGTGCTCAGCTTCAGGATTGTAAACCGCACGGGGTCAACATTTGTTGTAGTTCGGTTGTAACCGACTAAACACACTTGCACTTTCTCCTTCATGGTAGGTTCTATCATATTCCCTGGTATGGGTGTCCTGTGACGGGCCCAACCTAGTGTGAACTGACTGACAGCGATGAGAACGAGACTCATCTCGATATTCTCTTCAGCGATTTTCTGACTGGGTATACTCGTATCTCGATGGAGATCTATAGTAAACCTTGGTGTCTTCAATCTGGAATCGTGATGGTCCGTCATGTTGAGAAACATGAGGTACTGATGGTGCCCTTGCACGGGAAACAGGCCTTCGTGATTGGGTTTGGGGAACATTTTGTGCACATAGTTGTGCATGCCCCCTGAGATCTGACATACCAGGAGATTGGGGTCTCTCCTAGGGGTAGAATTGAGCGTGCAGGGATTTCTGTGACACCTGTGTCACTTCAACCATCAAACAAATACCAAACCAATGAAATATTGTATTTCATACTTGGAATTTGTATAACCTGTGTATCATTTGCACATATCAACTCTTATTCGATTTCGGGCTCTAAATCGCTTTCTGGAAGGTTATACGCGCACTGATGCGTAAATATAACCAGTTTAATGCAACAAACACTCTGGAATAGTAACGTAAGCCTAACATACCTTAAATAACCTTTACATAACTTGGAAATAAGTTTCGGAAGGTTTGGTATGCCGAAATCAAGTTTATTCGCTTACAGGGACTAAATTCGACAAACTGTGGAAGTATGTCAAATTGAACTGTAACGAACATTCCGTAACATGAACATAAGTTAAACACACCCTAAATATCCATTACATAGCTTAGAAATAGGCTTTGAGGGGTTCGGTGTGCTAAAATAAACTTTTTGGTCATTCAGGGACTAAAAGCGTCAAAAAGTGCATAAGTTTGCATTTTCGCGCATATCTTACGTTCCGAATACATCCGGACATCCAAAATTTTATGTAATCATTAAAATATTATGTTTTGATGATTGGCTTGTCAGAAATCCATTCGTCGCGCAATTTGGACCGTTTTTGCGTCCGTTACGACTTCCGTCGTAATTAACCGAACAACGCAATCGTACGGCCAAACGAACCGACATCCGACATATTTTTGAGCATATTTCATGTTCCCTATACTTTAACATCCTTATAAAGCTTAAAAATGGGTTTGATGGGTGTTAGAAGTGCCAAAACACGACCATACGCGCACAGGGACCAAAACTGCCAAAACTGAAACATTGCTGGTCTGCAGCGTCCTTACGGACCATATGGACCTACTTACGGTCCGTAAAGCACCCCCAGATCAGCAGTAAGTGTTTTCCAGCTTGATCCAGCTGTTCTTCACTTGTGCACATGGTTTTTGGTAAACTATGGGCTGGTTTGTGTGCCCATCAAGGTGCCTAATCAGAATATGGCAAGTGTACTATTTAGATTGTGCCCCCTTTTGCAAGAAACGATCTTGACGGTAGTGCCATGCCTATAAATACCCACCTTGCTTTTCTCATTTCCTCACATTTGATCTGATTCTACACTCTCTAAGTGGAAGTATATGCTTCCTACCTGAGAGTGAATCGGGTCAAATCTTGCGGGGACCTTCTGTAAGTATTCTTTCGTGTTTTTCGTTCTTTTTAGCGTTAAAGTCAAACTGTGTTTGACTTTCTACATTGACCAGTTTATGGTCAACGTGAAGTTCATTTGAACTTCATAACGTGAGCGTAATCACGATGGTTATAGTCCCTAGTGACTATACCTACTGATTTCCACGTTATCTAGGCTCAGTGACGGGTCGTAGTTTCGGCCAAAATACGTATTCTCGCGTATTTTGTAACCAAAACTACTCTAGAGTATTAAAAACCGTTTGTTTTAATACCAAACCTGATTTCTAACTTAACTAAACATGTTCTAGCATGTTTAGCTCGTCACTTTTAGAATTGTGCTTGTCTAGGGTCGTAAAAGTAAGCGATCTAAACAATCGCTTATACTTTCGAACCCGACCCGTTTGGTCGATCTTTAGGATCCGACCAAACACATTAGGTGACCATAGTTGTATAGGGAATAACCTTCCGAGGTTATACCTTAAGGTCACGTCGTTTAAGTAGTTGTATGATAGGTAGTTTATATGCCTTAGGAAAATTACCAAAATACCCTTTTTACGAATAAAATCATTTTAAGCATATGTAACCTAAATTTTGACATCTAAACTGATTAGGCAACTATATTAGACATATTAAGGCATATTCTACTTGTCATAGGACTAGTTAGGCGGTCCGAACGCGTTTTACGCAAACGACACGTTAAAGTAGCATAAGCTACCTAAACGGGTCGTAATGGGTTGTAAGCATTTAGGTTAGGTTTCATTTTAGTATATAGGCTTTGTTAAACCATATCATATGAGTTCCAATATTCATTTGGTTTACGAAACCTCATACTATCCGATCTCCCCATTTAGGTCCGGTTATTTATGTAGTTGTCTATATAGGGTGTCGTTTGATTTCGTGATCGCTCTAGCTTTGCTTGGTTATTGTTCAAGACGTCTAAGCACCCTCAAGTGAGTGCATAGTCCCCTCTTTTACTATTTTTCAAACATTTTGGGGTGAAACACATGTGCCTACTTGTTACTTTCATGTTTTCATATCATATACTTGCTATGTTCATTAGTACACTATTAGTACATGATTTCATTATGTTTTATGCTATGTATGTCCATATAGGGCATGCTTAGTACATTGATTTACATCACATTTCTGCTATGTATGTTGACTGAGCATGCTAGCACATTGTTTTATACATTCTGAACCATTTGAAGCTGACTGATTTATGTGAACCATTTGTAACCTTTGATCTATGTAAACCATTTGTAACCTTTTGATCTATGGGAACCATTTGTAACTTTTTGAACCATTGGGATCAAGGGAAGTGATTAGGTAATGGGGCGGGTGTAATATGTTAAAAGCATGGTGGATACGCCGCTAGTACTTCCTATATATAAGTGCTTTTAACACATTATATATCGTTGCGTTATCTAGATCACTTGGGCAATTGTTATCAAAACAAAGTTATATTACAAGGTTTTTCTAACAATATATATATACTATTTGAGTTTTATTTCAAAAACGATTTACAATCTGAGTTTAATTAAACAAATGTTTTGGAGTTAAGAATCATGGCTACGAGATTTTATAAATTATAATCAACTTGATTTGAGTTGGTTAATAATGTCACAATGCTGTACTTTTCAAAATAAGGTTTTTAAATAAGCATTGCAGCATGTAAAACGAGCCATGAATCTGACACTCACATAAAACCTATGTACTCGCTGGCATTTTTATGCTGACGTATTTTCACATGTGTTTCAGGTACAATAGTCGGTGATATATGATGATGATATTGGTGTATGCTCACGTAGGAATGGACAAGGCCTTAGTGACATTAAAAGATGCAAGACTAGTTAATTGTGTTATGTTTCTTTGTTGTTAAGACATTGTAACTCATTTAATGGAATAAAACGAACCTGCTTAAATCTATGGTTGTGAAACAATAATTCTGTTACAATACTCCCCGACATTTCCGCCACGTTTTGTTGTTTTACGTGGTCGGGGTGTGACAGAAAAGTTGGTATCAGAGCCAATGGTTATAGGGAAATAGGTTACTAGTAATGCTTTCACCTAGACTATAACCTTCCTAGGACCCTAACACAAGATTCTTGTGTTAAGATTTTAAAACAATACCGTCACTTATCCTTAGGTGACAATCACAACAAGAACATAAATTTGAATCTGCTTTGAAAACTAATCATCTGTTCTAGGATGATTTATTATAAGGTTTCGAACCTTCAAAGTTTTCAAAATCTCGTCAGAGTTTGGGTCTAAATAATGTGAACACGTGCAAACTGGAAGGATGGATGCCTGTACCCTGAGTTTTCTGTCTAAGGCTAGAGTGTTCGTACAAATCCGCAGTATCGGACCAGTCACTCTTACCTGGAAACTCTCGGGGTGAGTGTCCACTTATAGGCGAGCATGTCTTCATGATACATCATGAGGACCTATTTACTTCGATTCAGCCTTTGTGTCGTTTGTTTGCTTCGTGGTTCAAACAAATGACCATCACCCTTGCTTTTGGTCGATAATTTTCTATTCTTACCCAATGCTGTTTCAATTGTTTCTCTCTCTTGTTTCCTTTTTAGAATGCCTCCACGACGCGACAATCAGGTACCTAATGAAGAACTAGCAGCTATCATTACGCAGCAAATGACTGCTGCAATCCCGAACATCGTTGCTCACTGCAACCAAGCTCTCAACAACAATAATGCCCCCTGCAACTTCAAGACTGTAGGTCCCTTTCCGGAGGATGACGAACCTAAACCTTGTTATACAAACCCACTAGCGAGTGCGGAATCCAAGCTAGCAAGCAAACCGGGTTGAGACAAGCATAAACACAAACACACAAGGATTCACCGATTAACACCACTGTATTAATACGAATGAAGGTTCCGGTTACAAGCACAATGTTTACAAATCTAACTTGCAAACTCTCTAGTGTGTGTGTGTGTTTTGATAGAATGCTCTCAAACTCTCTCTATGTGTGCATCTATCTCACAAGTCTCTCAAGCCTTTCTAAAACAACACACTACATGGGTATTTATACCCACACACAGCAGGTCTGGTCAAAGGATTAGACAGACTGTCCGAAGGACCATCTGTCGACCACAATTGCCATCGAAGGATCCACATATACTTCGAAGGATAGCATATCCTTCGAAGTCCATCAGTATCCTTCGTGGTTTATCTTTCGAGCCAATCGAAGGATAGACATAATCCTTCGATTGCTCATCCTTCGACTCAGACACTTCACAAACATATTTCTAACTGTTGACTGAGTCAAACCAGGAGGACGGTTGACTTGGTCAACTTACAAGACTGACAAGGACATCGTTTACATATAGACCGAATACAGACAAAGTACAGACATAAGTGCATCAACAAACTCCCCCTTGGCTGTAGCTTTGTCTTTATTCTCTATAGTTGTAGACTCGTCTCGAACTTCGATGGTCTTTGGTCTTCGAGTTCTCAAAACTCTGATGTCCTTTCAAGTCTTCAATGTATTAGTGTTAATCGTTGAGTCTCGGTCTCCTTCTCGTGTTCTTGTCGTGTTCAAACTCGGTTTGCATCTCCGGTTGGATTCCGCACAACCGGGTGTGTTTGTATAACAAGGTTTAGGTTCGTCATCCTCCAAAGAGGGACCTACAAAAACCAACATCGGAAAATCATTTTTGTAAATACCTTGTGTTTTAAATTTCTCTTAGTTTATTGATTTTAGGGGGAGTAAATCCAAAAATCTGAAAATCCAAAAACATCGAAAAATTTCAAAAACACAAAAACAATAGAAAAACAAAAATGAGTTTCCTGGCGAGCAAAAGAGAAAGTGATAGTACATCAGTGGTCTATCCAAGCCTCTTTAAACCCTAAATGAAAAACGATAAGCAGCTCTATATAAGATGTATCGGTAGGCTCACAATCATTTTAAAGTGTGCAGGGTGATATAAATCTTAAATTTCGGTTTGCATCTCCGGTTGGATTCCGCACATCGTTCATTGGCGACATAAGGCTCCGAAATATTGTTATATCTAGGAGAATGATGTTGTCATTAATGGAGAGGAAGAACATGGAAGATGAACCTCACGAGTAGCGTCCAAGGGGGAGTTTGTTGATACATATTATGTGGACGCGACTTGGCTCGGTTCAACTTGGTTCGGTTCGACCCGGTTAGGTTCGGCTCAAGCCCAATGTCACGACATTCCTCCGTCGTGCGTCCCAGAGCTCGACACGTGAAGCACGGAGCGCCGCGAGTCGGTTCCCGCTGCCACATCATCATGACATCATCATGATGATGTCATGATGATGTCACTTGTTGTCTAATATGTTACAATTCTCATTTTTGAGAATTCATGTACGTACATGTACATGAATTTTGGGACAATCAAATTGTTTGGGCTTCATCTCCATTGGGCCGAACACTTAACCAATAGCACAAATGTAGGTCAAATATAAGAAGTGATTTCGGTGGTGCACAAGGAGTGGCGCACACAAACAGAAAGGAGAGCATACACTGATAAGAGAAGGAGTGTACAAGCAAGAACACGGAACCGAGTGAACTAGTGAGAGTTTGCAAAGATTATTTGTAAACATTGATTTGTAACCGTTTCAAGTATTAATGCATTAGTGTTAATCGTTGAGTCTCGGTCTCCTTCTCGTGTTCTTGTCGTGTTCAAACTCGGTTTGCATCTCCGGTTGGATTCCGCACAACCGGGTGTGTTTGTATAACAAGGTTTAGGTTCGTCATCCTCCAAAGAGAATACAATGAACGATGTGCGGATGCCGTGGTGTAGATTGAACATCCGCACACCATTTCTGAAAGAGAAAGTCAAAGACCTTCGCTGGTACAATGTGGAAGACCAGCCGGACCCGGAGGTTTATGATCCTGTTGCTGTCAAGAGATTTCTCAGTAGCTGCAGATTCGACCTTGAAGTCCACACCGGGTGGATATCAAGTTTGGGAGAGCACTCAGATTCCTTGCAATGCATGAAACAGTTGCAGGATACGGTTTTGAATTTCTAAATCTCTCCTATGCTTGTCGATATTTAAGCTGCTTTATGAATTATCATCTCATACAGCACTCTTTGACCTGACACATTGATCTAGAATATCGCCTCACACGTGATTGTTTCTCTATGAAACTTGTCAATGTTGTCATGGTCCGCACCGCTTACCGACGTGCCAACTCACTTTTCCAAAATTCGATAAATCATTTCTGATTAAAATTAATTTTGGTAAACGGCATTGAGGTAAAACACGAGTCAAAACTGTAGGTCCCTCTTCGGAGGATGACGAACCTCAAACCTTGTTATACGAACCCACTAGCGAGTGCGGAATCCAAGCTAGCAAGCAAACCGGGTTGAGACAAGCATAAACACAAACACACAAGGATTCACCGATTAACACCACTGTATTAATACGAATGAAGGTTCCGGTTACAAGCACAATGTTTACAAATCTAACTTGCAAACTCTCTAGTGTGTGTGTGTGTGTTTTGATAGAATGCTCTCAAACTCTCTCTATGTGTGCATCTATCTAACAAGTCTCTCAAGTCTCTTGTCTAACTTAACACAACACACTACATGGGTATTTATACCCACACACAGCAGGTCTGGTCAAAGGATTAGACAGACTGTCCGAAGGACTATCTGTCGACCACAATTGCCATCGAAGGATCCATATATACTTCGAAGGATAGCATATCCTTCGAAGTCCATCAGTATCCTTCGTGGACATCTTTCGAGCTCATCGAAGGATATACATTATCCTTCGATGGCCCACCTTTCGACTCAGACACTTTACAAACATATTTCTAACTGTTGAGCCAAGTCAAACCAGGAGGACGGTTGACTTGGTCAACTTACAACACTAACACGGACATCGTTTACATCTCGACCGAATACAGACAAAGTACAGACATAAGTGCATCAACAATCTCCCCCTTGGCTGTAGCTTTGTCTTTATCTTCTATAGTTGTGAACTCATTTCGAACTTCGATGGTCTTTGGTCTTCGAGTTCTCGTTCCGTGAGTCGTGTCCACAAATATGTATCAACAAACTCCCCCTTGGACACTACTCACAAGATTCGCCTTTGATGTCTTCAATGTCGGAGGATCTTGAAAGTCTTCACATCTTGAGAGCAGAGAGTGTATCAACAAGCTACCCGTATCATATAGGAAGTGTGTTGACAAACTCCCCCTTAACATAAGCTCCCACTTGAGTTAGGCTCGTGAAATACTTTATCTTTATGAAGTGAGATCCTTGTGGTGTTGACGATGGTCAGCGGCAACTCGATCATCTTCATCATTTGAGTGCCTTCACGTCGTGTCTTCATTCCGAAGCTTGTCATCGACCATGTTCTCCTTGCCTTTAGAATCTGCACATGCAAGAAATCTAAACGCGTAATGAGAACAACTGCTTGGAATATAGTTAATCATAAACAAGTGACACACGGATGACCATGTCACAATCAAACACCGTCCGACAGTTTGAAAGTTTAATAAATTTATCAATTTCAGATTTCAACTTTCAAAACATGCAAATTTCGACCATTTATGAAGATTTAGTCATTTCGGTTTTCGTTCAGGTTACAGGCAACGAAGACTCGAGTTCCAACATCGTACGATCGAAAATAAAATAGAAATAAAATCTTTTTAGCTTTTATAAAGTTTAAATTAAAACAAACCTAAAATCTTTTTGGTATTTTTGACTTTTCTAAAAGTAAGTACTGAAAGCAGTAAATTAAATATGTACAGACATTCTTTTTGCGAGTTTCGAGGGTAAGAGAATCATATCAGTGTACGGTCATGCCAAAACACTCTTGTTGTTCAGTTAGTTAACATTAAGATAAGCATCCTATAACAATTATCGGTATTGTTGTCCACTTAAGCTCAACTTATCAGATGTAATCATGTTTAGGGGATACGTTAAGGTATGATTTATACTTACCGACCGGTGTTCATCCACATCACGACACATTCCCGTATCAAGGTATGCACGAGGGTTCATCTTACCGGTGAGTATACCGATTATCATCTGTTTGACCGTATATGATGTGAGATTCTCACTTATTTTGATTTGAAAACAAGCCCTATGTGATATAATCACTTATTGATGAGGAACTTGATTTTCGATGCATGAGGGCACAGGAGCAAGTCCGTGAACAGGTCAGTACTTCCGTACAGCAGAGAGACGAACTTGACTCCCGAATAAATGTGATATTTTATCACTTATTTGATGGACATGTGATTGTTTATCACTTATTGAGGTCGAATGCAGTATGAGATATGTACACGTATGTATAGTATCATGGAAGATCTAGACTTGCGTCCCCGTTATTTTTCGGTAAAAGATACAACCATGATACCCAGATGATAAAAAGCATAAACCCCGAATATCTCAGAACTCCGGCAATCTATCAAACGAAATTTCGGTACTAAGACCATATGCCAATGAATGGTTCCCACCTGGTCTTCAGTCGATTTAAGATTTATATCACCCTGCACACTTTAAAATGATTGTGAGCCTACCGATACATCTTATATAGAGCTGCTTATCGTTTTTCATTTAGGGTTTAAAGAGGCTTGGATAGACCACTGATGTACTATCACTTTCTCTTTTGCTCGCCAGGAAACTCATTTTTGTTTTTCTATTGTTTTTGTGTTTTTGAAATTTTTCGATGTTTTTGGATTTTCAGATTTTTGGATTTACTCCCCCTAAAATCAATAAACTAAGAGAAATTTAAAACACAAGGTATTTACAAAAATGATTTTCCGATGTTGGTTTTGACTCGTGTTTTACCTCAATGCCGTTTACCAAAATTAATTTTAATCAGAAATGATTTATCGAATTTTGGAAAAGTGAGTTGGCACGTCGGTAAGCGGTGCGGACCATGACAACATTGACAAGTTTCATAGAGAAACAATCACGTGTGAGGCGATATTCTAGATCAATGTGTCAGGTCAAAGAGTGCTGTATGAGATGATAATTCATAAAGCAGCTTAAATATCGACAAGCATAGGAGAGATTTAGAAATTCAAAACCGTATCCTGCAACTGTTTCATGCATTGCAAGGAATCTGAGTGCTCTCCCAAACTTGATATCCACCCGGTGTGGACTTCAAGGTCGAATCTGCAGCTACTGAGAAATCTCTTGACAGCAACAGGATCATAAACCTCCGGGTCCGGCTGGTCTTCCACATTGTACCAGCGAAGGTCTTTGACTTTCTCTTTCAGAAATGGTGTGCGGATGTTCAATCCATGCAAAGGCATCGGCACACATTTCACTTCATTCGTTCCTGAGGACCCGATCAAAAACCAGAATGACCAAATTTTTGGCACGTTCTTCATTTGGTCGAATTTTGCAACTTCATTCAGCCACATTTTCTTTTCCTTTCCTCTCTCTCCATCAAAGGCAACAATTTCTTCTGTCGCCTATCTTGTGCAAGGACATTCCACTATCAACAATCCTAAGACTATCAATAGTTCCTCCTGGAACTTCCTGCACACTCACTCAGAGATTAGTTGGAGAGTGGGACCCAAGCCTTCACAGACTTGGGTCGTCCGTCATCATCGAGAATTGTAACATCCATTTCCCGATGATTCGGAATTGATGCAGCTCCCCCTGAAACAATTACCGGTTTTGGTATCCAAATCTGTTTCTGTTTTTCATGTTTAACATCTGATTTAATAGATTTTGTTTGGATAACCTCCGGTTTCAAAGCCTTTTCAACTTCTTTTCTTTGTTTCTTTTTCTGTTTCTTTTCTCGTTGTTTAACAAGACGAGGGTCCTGTTTTGGTGAAACAGATCTTTTATGGTAAATGTTACCATAGGGGGCATCAATTTTTGACTTTCTCTTGGTGAGATATGGACAATTCTTAATGATGTGTCCATACTCACAGCATTCAAAGCATGATCTCCGCTCAACAAACCTCGGAGTATCATAACTGTAACAGCTGGATGATGAACTTCGTGATCTTGAGGTACTTGGTCCTACATCACAACCGTTTGTTTGTTGTGTATAGTTGTTTTGACTGTTTCTTTTCAAAATTTTACTTTGTTTAACAGAATCCTTGTTGGATTTGTTTTTGAAAGTATCAATTTTATCAGTCCCTCTTGATTTCACGAAGTTTATCTTCCGATCCTTTTTCTTGCTTTCGCCCTGTTTGCCTTTTCTATTCTCTTGGGCGACATGATTTTGTTCACGGGGATCATCAACCTTTGCTTTCAACTTATGAAGATATGGACAATTTCGAATTATATGTCCAATTGTACCACATTCAAAACACATTCTCCGCTCTACAAACCTCGGAGAAACGTGTTGATGACCCGACTGAGAACCAGAAACTGAACTTTGTGATTTAGATGTGCTAGGACCTAAGTCACATCCATTTGTGTGTTGGGTATAATTGTTTTCATCATTTCGCTTTAAAATTCTAACTTGTTTTATAAAATCAATGTTAGATTTATTTTGAAATGTTTCCAGTTTGTCCGTACCCTTTGATTCAACAAAGTTCACTTTCTGTTCTCCTTTCTTGACAGAAGCTCTCTTGTTTTGCACCCTAGGAACCTTAGGTTGCTCAACCCTAGATTGTAGAATTTTGGGTTGTGCAGCCTTGGGTTGAGAAGCTTTAGACTGTTCAACCTTAGGTTGTTGAACCTTAGGTTGTGCAGTTTTAAGCTGCTGTACTTTTGGTGCTTGAGCCTTTTGAGCTTTCTTTTCCTGTACCTGCTCTTTACCTTTTCCAGAATTCACTTGTTGTTTTCGCTCAGTTGACAGTTTTTGATTTCCGTATTGTTTTCTAATTACTTCACACGGAACGGGTTCACATTGAGTGACAGTGATTTTGTTACCCTTGTTTCCCAAAAACTTGTCAGTTCTTCCTTCAAAAATTTTCTCAATTAACTCTTGATTTACGTTTTTGATTGGAAAATCCTTGTCAGAATAAATTTTACTGTCTCCCTTGAGCGTATACAACAAGTTATTCTTTTCAATGCTAGGTACATTTGGCTTCATTGCCTTTGGTGTTTCAATCTTACTTGATTTCACCGGGGGATCACACAAGATGTGATTCTCAATTGGAATTTCTGGTGTAACCAAGTTAGACTGTGGTTTCTCATTTTCTTCAGATTCATCGTCTGAAGAATCAGCATCCTCAATGATCGGAGGACTCTGTTCCTTAACAAACGATGAAGTTTTCACTTTCTCAGACTCAGATTGCCCCGAGGATGATGTACCTGTTTTGAACCCGAGGCCTACTTCAAAATCATCAGGATTGAGTGGCACTGTAGGTTCAAAACGGGGCATCTCCTCGTGATCAGGCATCTTGGAATAGTTATGATTCATTGGAGGAGGACATGATTTGAATCCTACCCCAGTGAATTTCTCATCCTTCTTCTTCTTTTGCACATCAATAATGTGATCTAAAACATAGCGGGAATTGGAATAACTTTCCAATTTCTGCTTGATTGTTTCACATTCACACTTTGCTGTGGCTAGCTCAACCATCTGTTTCTCAATTGTGTCAATTAAGTTGTTATTAGCATATTGTTTTCTTAAAACAGCCTTTTGAAGTTCAGAAACATCATGCTTAAGTGACTTAATTGTTTCTTTAAACTCTTTTTCATTTTTGGTTAAGAAGAAGTTAGCCTCAGATGCTTTAGCAAGATCAACAATCAATTGTTGATTGTGTTGCAGTGTAATTTCAAGCTTACTTTCCTTTTCTGCATAATCTAAGCATTTCTCACATTCAACAACAGCAGAAATAGAATCAGGTTTAGAATCACATACCTGACTGGAATCACTCTCAGGTGTTGGCTTTTCTGCATCAGAATTAATAACCTCCCTTGATGATTCACATTCAGATCCATTCTCGTTTGAACTTGAAGTCGTATCACCCTCAACTGAAGTTGAAACATCTTCATCTGAACTTCTGTCATGTTCAGAACTGTCATCATTTCCCGAGGATTCACCATTGCTTGCATCTTTGACAATTTCAGCATACAACGCCGATTTTGTCTGACTACTGTTCTTTGAATCAAAAGATGATGGTTCTACAGTAGAACGATGGTGTTGTAAACCAACTGGGGTTAATGGATTTCCATTCAAATCTGTGGTTGGAGCCGGCTTTACAGGAACTTGTATTGGATTGCCAAAACAATCTGTTGTTATTTTCGGTTCACTTTGCCTTTGAATTGTAACTGATGCCCACTGATTTGCAGATATCATGGCAGTTGAACGTGGGGTAATAGCCTGCATCCAAGCATTCTTGAATTCTTGATCAGATTGAGAAGTAGATGATTGCGCATTAGATGAATACGGATTCAAAGACCATGCGGATGGATCCCATTGACCGTTTATTCCCATTTCTGCAGTTATTCGAGATGGTGTGGGAGATTCGGCCCTTGATGGAGATAAAATTTGTACACGTGTATTTTTCACTGTCGAAGGATCAACCGAAAAATCACACGAAAGACAAACACCAAACCGGTCTCGAAGGATGATATTTCGTAAGTTGATACAAACGAAAATAAAAATGATTCGCAGCTCTTGGGCTTTGGTGATTTTCTAAACGTGGGCCGTGGATACAAACAAACAATCAACAAAATAATTGAAGCACTTGGGCGGTTGGCCGGTTTTAATTGAAACACAAAGATTTGATTTGATATGATCAATTGGGCGGTGCAACACTTGTAGGTTCTTAGTGGGGCGGTTCCTTGGGTCTTGAATACAAACAACAAACAACAAGATTATTTGTCTATTTGGCGGTGCACCACACTCTGTGAATATATCAATCTGTTGGGCGGTGCACTACAACCCAACCACCAACCAAATACAATGATTTTAAGTTAAAACACATGGGGTGGTGGAAATGGCGGTGCATTGAGTTTTTTTTTTTTTTTTTTAATTTAAGATCATGGGCCGGTGCATTGGGCCTTGAACCCCCATTTAATTGAGGCACATGGAGGTGCCTTGGGCCGAGAATCCAGACAACAAACAACAACAGTTAGTGGTTGTCTTGGGCGGTCACTATAATGTAATTGGGTGATCAACAACAATAACCAGCAACCACCAATCAACCCAGTTCAGCCGACATAAACAGGCTTTCCACCTAAGCCAAACAACAGACCTTTTAACTCTTCTTCTTCTGCCAATTTACGAAAGATATATCTTTCGAATGAGGATAATTAATATCCTTCAAAGATATCCTTCGAATAAAGATGATAAATATCTGATCTTTCGAGTTTTGTGTTTATCTTTCGAACTGATATATGATCTTTCGAAATATGAAGATCTGTCACGAACTTCAAGAACACATCAAGAACATGGCGACTGGGTTTTCCAGATCTGACGAAAAAACAACCCAAGACTTGAACAAAAACCCGATTTTAAACAAGGTAAAGAGCCTTAGCTCTGATACCACTTGTAGGTCCCTCTTCGGAGGATGACGAACCTCAAACCTTGTTATACGAACCCACTAGCGAGTGCGGAATCCAAGCTAGCAAGCAAACCGGGTTGAGACAAGCATAAACACAAACACACAAGGATTCACCGATTAACACCACTGTATTAATACGAATGAAGGTTCCGGTTACAAGCACAATGTTTACAAATCTAACTTGCAAACTCTCTAGTGTGTGTGTGTGTGTTTTGATAGAATGCTCTCAAACTCTCTCTATGTGTGCATCTATCTAACAAGTCTCTCAAGTCTCTTGTCTAACTTAACACAACACACTACATGGGTATTTATACCCACACACAGCAGGTCTGGTCAAAGGATTAGACAGACTGTCCGAAGGACTATCTGTCGACCACAATTGCCATCGAAGGATCCATATATACTTCGAAGGATAGCATATCCTTCGAAGTCCATCAGTATCCTTCGTGGACATCTTTCGAGCTCATCGAAGGATATACATTATCCTTCGATGGCCCACCTTTCGACTCAGACACTTTACAAACATATTTCTAACTGTTGAGCCAAGTCAAACCAGGAGGACGGTTGACTTGGTCAACTTACAACACTAACACGGACATCGTTTACATCTCGACCGAATACAGACAAAGTACAGACATAAGTGCATCAACAATCTCCCCCTTGGCTGTAGCTTTGTCTTTATCTTCTATAGTTGTGAACTCATTTCGAACTTCGATGGTCTTTGGTCTTCGAGTTCTCGTTCCGTGAGTCGTGTCCACAAATATGTATCAACAAAGACGTTTAACTCTACTAAGCCATCAAAGTTTTCTGGGTCTCAAGGAGCGACTGCACTTCTACAATGGTTCGAGAGTCTAGAGAGCACCTTAAGACATGTTCAATGCCCAAACGAGCGAAAGGTAGATTTCGCATCTAGTGTTTTTGAAAAACGGGCTTTGACGTGGTGGAATGGTGTAATTGTTGATGCAGATTTTGTGTCCGATGCTTGTCGAATAGATTAGTTTTATTTTACGCTGAATTTGTAATAGTTAGTGAAACGGTCTATCGAACGTGTATAGACCCGCTCGTTTGAAGTGGTCAAACGAGAGGGTTATTCGGTTGACCGTGTGTGTTTGCAAGACAAGGGGTGTGACTATAAATTGAAAACCCTTGCCATTTGCAACATAAGAGAGTTAGAGGAGGTTTGAGACCTCACCGGGAGAGATCACCACTTGGTCTCTCCCCGGATGTATACTCCTTTGGTATTAGTTCGGTTATCATATAATCGGGCCGATTTGTAATGTTTTACTACCGGATTAATACAAAGTTGTTTGTTTATCATCTCTAATCTCTCCCGTCTATGAACATAATCATGAAAATCACGGTTTCGGTCCCGAAACACGTTCCTACAATTGGTATCAGAGCCATGGTGCCCGATTTAGTAAATCTAACCGTTTACTAAGTCACATGTGCTCTAGATCTGTGATTTTTGTGCTTTTTGTTCAAGATGTAAAAATGCTGAAAATCAAGAAAAACCCAGATCTGACCCGAATGGATGGGTCTGACCTTACACGAAATGCATCAGAGGGTTATGTATTATGTTTTACACCATGTCTTTCAAGTTTTCATCATCAAATGAGTGTTTTCGTCAAATCTGCAAAATTACACAAAGGCTGTGTTCTTGATGTTCTTTGCAGCTTCATATTTCGAAAGATGTAAGGGTGCTCGAGAGATCAAAAGATTTCGAAAGATCAACTTTACCCCCAACAACTTCGAAAGATCAACTTTACCCCCAACAACTTCGAAAGATCATCTTTACCCTCAACAACTTCGAAAGATCATCTTTACCCTCAACAACTTCGATAGACCATCCTCATCCTCAACAACTTCGAAAGATCCAGCATATTTTGAAAGATCAGACAGTTTCGAAGGATCCAGCATATGTTGTGTATCGAAAGATCCAGCATATTTCGAAAGATCAGACAGTTTCGAAGGATCCAAATGTTTCGAAGGATCCAGAGAAAAGAGCTGCTGGAGTTGTTGTGTATCGAAGGAGAAGAAGAAGTCAGACATCTAGATGTTTGCTGTTTTTTTTTTTGGAGGTATGAGTATCGAAGAAAGAGAATTATGTTTGGTGGTTGTGCATTTGTTTGTCGGATAGGGTTTGGTTGCATGTTTGGGCTGTCACAGTCTAGCACATGGGCCCTTCAATATTTGACACTTTGATTCATTGTGCTTGTTGCTGGATATATATTTCTCTTGGGCCCACTAAGTTTGTCTATATCCTTGAATATGCATGCACCATAATTTTTCTTTTGTCCCACTCAACGGATTGGAATTTGGGTCATGAGAGAAATTTTAGGTGGTGAATATGCAAGATATGGGCCCACATGGCGAAAATTTGGACAGGATTTATATATTTGATTTAAAATTCAATGAATTGAATTTAAAATCAAGGTTTAGCAATGGAAATATGGGCAAGCATGGATTTTCTTATAATTAGCAGAGTAGAACGTTGGGTCCACCCAAGAGATTGTGGGTGACAAAAGTGGGTTTTGATTTCAAGGTTGAAGTTTTGTTTAAAGTTGGGTCGGGTGTTCGCAAAATTTATTTGAACCGCGCTTCTACATGTCAACGTCAAATTCGTACGAATTTGGGAGCGCGCGGGGTGATGCGGCATGATGAAAACAAGAGATGATGAAAACTTGATTTTTGAAAAATGTGGGGTAGTCACGGTTACCGATGAAAATGTCAAAAATGGTGACGTGACTACTATGGGCCAAAAACAGTATGTTCACTTCCGCACGTCAATATTTATGTTTGTTATCGGTTATTCGTAAATGTTCGAATGCATTTTGTTTATTGTCATATTCTCGCATTTGAAAACGAACGTATGAACCTAGAACGTCAATACCGGTCCTAACGAGTTCACAAAGTCTTTGGAGGGATACAAGTCGGATCCTACGGGGTACTAGGCGAAATTTCTTTATCAACTAGAATATGCAACGAAGAAATATTTTTGTTTATTGTCATATTCTCGCATTTGGTAACGAATGAATGAACCTAGAATGTCAATACCGGTCCTAACGAGTTCACAAAGTCTTTGGAGGGATACAAGTCGGATCCTATGGGGTACTAGGGGACGTTCTTATTCAACTAGAATATGCAAAGAAGAAAGTCGTTTTCGTGATTTTTCGGAACCGAGAACATTCAATGAAGATTGATGACAGTTCCGCTCAGTGGAGGGAATTGGTGAACATTTGAAGATAAATTCTACTCAGTGGAGAGAATTTGTTATGTGAAATTGACGACAGTTTCTTTGAAGTGGAAAGAATCTGTTAAGGTTTAGAGATTTTACCAAAGAAATGGGGGGATAAAAAATTTTCATATGTTGAATTTCTTCGGTAAATTTCTAAACGCAATCACAGGTGGTAGAGTTTGTGATTTTCTGGTGATACAAACGGTTCTGCGTGGAATGTTTTGCACATACACATATTTGAGGATTTTAATTAATTCTCCAGCCAGCGTGAAGAATTTTGCACGGAAACATACAGGTATCTAAAGTCGACAGTAGTTTCAAAGCGCTGTTTACTGAAGACCTGGGGGAATCTTTATGAAAGTTGATAGTTCAAGGCTGAAGACCTGCAGGATTCGGTTTTGGGTTTAATGTTTCTTTGGGATTTTACAGGGATCTGGGGGTAACTCAATTCGTTGAGTTTGCAAACGATGTACTTGGTCAAGCTGACTTCCTGAGTACTGATGCTGAAGATCCGTAGTGCATTACGTGGTCAACTTCACGAAGGCGAGACAATGAGATCTGGATGTAGTTCAACTAAGCGTGCTGTTTGGTTGAGCTTGCAAGGGATACACTTGGTCTAGCTGACTTTCCTGAGTGTTGATGCTGAAGATTAAAGTGCATTACTTGGTCGATTCCACAAAGACGGTTTACAGAAGACAGTTCACCAGAAATCTCTATCAATGTAGTATGCTTGAAGATCAAGACTTGATGCAGTTTTTAAAGAATGGAACTCTTATCAAATGCCGGTTGGAGTATTGGAAGATCAGCGGAAGATCGGTCAATTGAGCCTTTTGAGGAAATTGCACAACACCCAACACGGATACGCGTACTTTGAGGGGGAAATATTATACAAGGAGCATCAAGATACTACTTACCTGGATCATCGGTCAAGGGGGAATTTGTTAACATAGAGAAGATGAATACTTGACTGAAGATCGATTGCAGTTGCATTTTCAGCATTCGACAGCAACGGACAAGGGGGAATTTGTTGATGCAGATTTTGTGTCCGATGCTTGTCGAATAGATTAGTTTTATTTTACGCTGAATTTCTAATAGTTAGTGAAACGGTCTATCGAACGTGTATAGACCCGCTCGTTTGAAGTGGTCAAACGAGAGGGTTATTCGGTTGACTGTGTGTGTTTGCAAGACAAGGGGTGTGACTATAAATAAAAAACCCTTGCCATTTGCAACATAAGAGAGTTAGAGGAGGTTTGAGACCTCACCGGGAGAGATCACCACTTGGTCTCTCCCCGGATGTATACTCCTTTGGTATTAGTTCGGTTATCATATAATCGGGCCGATTTGTAATGTTTTACTACCGGATTAATACAAAGTTGTTTGTTTATCATCTCTAATCTCTCCCGTCTATGAACATAATCATGAAAATCACGGTTTCGGTCCCGAAACACGTTCCTACAGTAATGAGAGATAGGGGTGCCGATGTGGCACTAGCTCAAACATGGGAAGAGTTCGAGCTCTGATGATGAAGGAATTTTGTCCTCGTCATGAGATCAGGGCCTTGGAAAGGGAATTCGACGATCTTAAGCAAGACAGCAGTGAACATCGAGCCTACACTGGTAGATATGAGGATCTGAGCCTGTTGTGTCCTACCATGGTTACACCTTTGGATAGGGCGATCGAAAAATATATTGATGGTCTCCCTGACTCAATTCAGGACATTGTTATTGGTAGTAATCCTACCACAGTTAGACAGACCATTGAATTATCTGCTACCCTAACCGAATCTCAGATCAGAAAGGGCAAACTTTTTCGGAAAGGCGACAAGTAACAAGCAGCTAATGTTCAGGAGGAAACCAAGGAAAGCAAAACCGAACCCTCTAAGAAGCGTAACGCTTCGCAAAATTGTGCAATTGCTGCACAACCCAACCAAAACACCCTCAACCAACCAGCTCAACCTCCTGCAAGGAAACTGATGTGCGTACGTGTGTATATGTTTTTGATATATATTTTGAGCCCTTTTTACACTTTAGCCAAGTTTTAAATTTATAAAACACGATATTTACTAACACTAAACACACATATGGGCAAGTGCACCCATCGTGGACGTAGTATAGTGTTGGTAAGATACCGAGGTCGTCCAAGGACACAAGAGCTTTTAGTACCGGTTTATCCTCAACGTCTAATCAAATCAAAATGTTAGAAAAAGATTTTAAAACTAAGAAAATAAAACTAACTAAATGCTGAAAAATAAAATAAAAATAAAAACAGATAGACAAGATGAATCACTTGGATCCGACTCGTGTATTAGTATAACCTTTGATTATTTTCGCACTTTTGTACTTGTTTAAGAGATTATCTTAGTTATTGTAGTAGGCCCCTCTTTTGAAGGCGACGTTACCCTCAACCCAGTAGTTTGAGTCAGCAAGGATACAATCCTAAAGGGTCGGATTATTGAAAGATAATGAATTAAGTTATTAATGCAAATTATGGTAGGCCCCTCTTTTGGAGGTGACGTTACCCTCGACTAAGTAGTCTGAGTCAGCAGGGATACAATCCTAAATAGCCGGGTTATAGTATTAATAGTAGTTATCTTATGAGGGGGTCAAAGAGTTTGGATCCCCGCCATCCAATACCTTTGGGTATTGTAGGATAGCCTACTAAATTTGACCCAGGTCCCTTGCAGGACCTCTAAACGCTGAACAAGGGCAAGAACCTTACCAAACCGTTCCCTTAACCCCCGACCAGGTAGCCAACATACCTCCATATAGATCGTGGAGATATGAATGGTGAAAATCTTTTATTTTATATAGACAGTAAAATAATGCCAAGACACCACGGACAAACGATAAGGAAGAATCACCTTCAACATAAGCAACTAGTTATTAAAGTCATTAATACAAAACCAAATAAAAAGTGCAAAAGATTAAAAATAAAAAGCATTAAACTAAACACTTGTCTTCACCAAGTGATGTAAGAGACATAGGCAAACATGGCCTTGATTGTCAAGAACTCTTACGATCAATCTTGGATCCCGAGACGACTCACACACTCTATGAAAGACAATGGATGATGGTGGTGGATGATGGTGTTGTGATGGTGGTGGGTGGTGGATGAAGTGTGAGAGAGGTGGTGTGCCAAGGGATGAGTTGCAATGAAACCAAGCACTCATATTTATAGGCTGAACAGAGGCCTGGGCACGGCCCCGTGCCCGTCTGACACTCTCTCTCCTCATTAATTGTAATTCGCAATTACAATAAATGCGCCTGCAGTACTTTTGCCATGCCCCCGTGTTCACTGGGCACGACCCTGTGGTGGGCAATAGAAGCTTCTATAGGTTTGTCTTTTCTGCTGCTTCTAGGGCACGGCCTCGTGCTCGCTGAGCACGGGGCGTGTTCAGTCTTCTGCCTTCTCTGTTTTGTTTTGGGAGGATGCTGTCAAGGGGTCGGGCAATCCACTTTTGTTCCTTTTCTTGTATTTATGTTAGATTTAGCTGTCTTTTTGCTTCTTTTGTTAATTTGAGCTCATTTAATCCTGAAAATACAAAAGGAAGACAAAAACACACTTTTTCCAATATTAGTACTTAAAAAGGGTTAGTTTTATGCCTCATTTGATGTAATTTATATGTTGCATTTTGCACACATCAAATATCCCCACACTTGAATTTTTGCTTGTCCTCAAGCAAAACTCTTTAATATGTGGCTTACACTCCCAAATGGAATGGGTAGAAGAGAAGGTTTTGGCTTGTCATAGAGTGTCGGGAATCCAAGATCTTTATTGGGTTTTATTTTCATTTATTTACAATCCTATTCGTCATTATTTATTAAAAACTTTTCATAAGGTAAATTATTTATTAAGGCATAACTTGCCTTTTTAAAATTCCATTTGTATACAAGTTCACATACCTCACGGGGGAAATCACTCAACACTCGGCCGAAGGTGTATTTTTAGTGAATCACTCGAGAGCGGCATGGAACTTATTCCTATCATATGCTTGCCAAGCAATCAATCCTCCTCCTTTTTAACTTTATACCTTTGTAAATATCAAGAGGACTTTTTGGGTGAAGGGTTAGGCTTGGGCTAAAGGTGGGTAGTTGGGTTAGTGGTTAGTAGAAAAGGGTGAAAAGCGTAAAAAGCGTCGGTTTTCGTAAAATATTTTGTTTTTGTGACTTTTTATTTCTAATGAAGTATTTATTCAAACAAGCTTTTGTTTAAGGAGCTTTGTTTGCTTATTTCTAACTTCATTGTAATATATATATATATATATATATATATATATATATATATATATATATATATATATATATATATATATATATATATATATATATGTATATATATATATTTCATAGTCACACGAAAACCGAGCTTGTTACTAAAATAAAGGGTAAAAATAAAAAGGGTTTTTGGGATTAAGAAACGAAAAGGTCTAGGCTTAAAGGGGCTAACTAGGGGGAGTTTTTGGTTAGGTTAAAAGAAAAATAAAAAATAATGGTGTTGAAAGAAAAAAAGGGTTAGTCCTAATGACTCCATCATTTACTTACTTGGGTTTAAGTTGGTAAGGACCGGGAATGAATTGTCGTGGCAAGTTCTAGAGTCGCAAGAACCAGGCGACTATTCACACAAGAAACGAAAAATGAGCATTTAGCGTAAAGATGTATATTTGTATGCTCAATAAAGGCTTAAAACTCACTTTTGTGGGAATGGGTTTTTATGTGATCAAGTATATATACTCGAATTTTAACTAAGCTTGTCATGCCGTTTCATAATTTTCTTATGTTGGTTCTTTTTATCACGACGCTATCGGTTGTAAACTTATAAAAATATAACCTTGTTAATCTTAAACTTCCCAACTTAAACTTTAGACAAGTAAAAAAAAATGAAAATTTTTTTTTGAAAAAATTTGGGGTGATTAGCGGTTCCAATAGAGTTTTGTGTAAGGCTTGTTATTAGGACTTGCAAAATTCAAGGTTTTAGCATCCCCCCCACACTTAAATTACACATTGTCCTCAATGTGTCCCAAAAATAAATTTTTAGGTTGATTGAATGTGTATCATGGTGTTTAAAGCAAAATTTTTATGTTACTGGCAGTCTGGACACGGCCCCGTGGGGACCGGGCACGGCCCCGTGTTCAGGTGCCTGTAACAATAATTAAAGAAAAGAAACAGAAGCCTGGACACGGGGGCGTGTTCGGTGAACACGGCCCGTGCCCAGTTACCTGAACTGGGCATTTATTTGCAGGGTGTTCAGCACGGGGCCGTGTTGGCTGAGCATGTCCCGTGCTGAACTTTCTGTAATGGAGAAATTGTTGTCGGGTGGCCTTGTTTTTGTGCATGAGACCATGTTTCTCGTTTCCCTTGTCATCCTTGACCACCATGAGTGTGTTTTATTCATTATGATCCATTCAAACCTTAAAACCATCATTCCATTAAAAATCATAGAGAGATACATAACATTCCTAAAAAGAAAAAAAATAAAAAGAAACAAAAGAAAAATCTCAACTAATTAGGTTAGGAGGTACACAAAGTTATCATAAAGAGTTCTACTTTTTGTTTAAGAAAATTTCGGGAATAGTCTCCCGATGTAGTAGGACTCTCGGCCGATGGTTTTCTTTCCTAGATGTTGTTAAAGCCATTCTTCTATCTCCCTTGGAAGGAAGAAGGTGTCTTCATTTTCCTCAACAACTTGTGGAGGAGGGGGAACAACCACCGGGACTCCTTGTACTATCCCTTGCGGAGGCTCAGGGTGCATGGCGTACCATTCGGCGGGTATGATGACTTCGGGCACCACGTTTCACGCCCTTTGGGTTATTATAGGCACCAAAAGCGAGGAGGCGAGGAGGTTTAACCTCTGGTGCAAGAGGTTTACCTCTCGGAGACATCCCTCCAGTCCCACTGTTAGATGGTTGATACGGTCGACCAATGCTTCTTCCACCCCCGTCATTTCATCAATAGCCTCTCTTAGGGCGTAAACATAGTTTACAAGAGAGTCCTCCGTCGTTGATGATCTCCTCCCTTGTCGGTTATTTCTTGAAGACGTTCCGCTTGTTCTGCTTGCCATTTTTGGGAAATAGACCGAAGAGAGCTCAATTTTCACGAAACAGAACCTCGGACACGGCCCCGTGCTCGCTGAGCACGGCCCCATGTCCACTTGTCTGCAGGATTTTAGACTAAGGAATCTTGGAGTTCTAAATTATTTTTATGGTTTTCAGCCGAGTTTTAAGCACAGATAATTTAAAACAAAGTTAAGCAAGATTCCTTAGCTAATAATCTTACAAACTTTACATTAAAGGTTGGAATCATGGAGTTTCCAAGCTTTCATGGAGGAAATGTAAAAAAAAATTGAAAGAGGAGGCAATGAATAAAAGTGGAAAGGACAAGATGGTTCTTGGAAACCTTCTTTTAGAACTTACCTAAGAGAGTATGAGTGAAGATCCCAGGAATCTCTGTCTTTTGAAGTGGTCAAAAATGAGCAGGAATCAGGCTGCATTTAAAGAAAACGACAGCGCACTGGACACGGTCGCGTGTTGGTTGGACACGGCCCCGTGTGCAGTTTAAATCCTGACACATTTTGTCCGTATTCTGACAAAATCAGCAGAGAATCTTTTAGGTGGGCACGGGGGCGTGCTGACCTGGACACGGCCCCGTGTCTGGAAGCTGTCTTATGGAGTTTCTCCATTTTCTAAGGAACCTATTGATATCGGGTGGTTCCTTACTGGTTGGAACAACCCCAAAGTGCCTAAGATACCTTAATTGTCCTAGACTAAGGCGAGAACGCAAGAGGTTGTCGGTGAGGGTAATTCCTATTTTTATTCTAGGTGGACAAGTCCAACCCTTTCCCGGGCTCTCGTTAAAGAAGGTGTATGCCGAATCGCTCAGGTCTATGTATGCACCGAACGAAGTCGATGGAGAGTCCTTCACGGCACAATCGGCACAGGGACGACTATCGTCCAAGTCTCCGCTAGGTATGAAGGTATTTTTGGGAGCAATGAGGTTGTTGGAATGCGATCCCAACATTTCTTCATGGTCATCGTCTTGGGGTGGATTAAATAAATCCTTCCTAAGCTCTTTTAACCAATTTAGAATTAGATTTTCTAATTGAAATAACTCGTCAAGGAGCATTTCTCCTAGAATATCTGGCTAGGCGCATTCGAGGGAGAAATAATGATTATTTTTACTTTCGCCCCTCTTAAGGTTATAGGGAGACGGTGGGTCTATATAGTGGGGCTTATAATTTAGAAAGTAACATTCTAATTCTTTATGTTTGCCTCCACATAATTGACACCACGTACCATAAGAGTGCCGAAAGTAAAAAGAATTACCATCACTCATGTTTGTGTCAGAAATTACCAACCGCCGGGATCTAACGGTTCTGTTTTCAGTAACTGAATCTTGGGCACCGGGGCGTGTTGAGTAAGCATGTTCCCGTGTTCAGCTTACTGTCTGACTTAAAACAAGATTGCCAGTTCCAATGATTGAGCACGGGGGCGTGTTCAGCAGGCACGGCCCGTGCTGAGCTCTACAGAAGCTGAAAAACTAAGAAAATCCTAAAAAATTAAAAAGAAAATAAAAAAAATGATTAGGCCGTTGATTCCTAACTTTCTTAAAATCCTTGTTTTCCCGGCAACGGCGCCAAAAACTTGATGTGCGTAAGTGTGTATATGTTTTTGATATATATTTTGAGCCCTTTTTACACTTTAGCCAAGTTTTAAATTTATAAAACACGATATTTACTAACACTAAACACACATATGGGCAAGTGCACCCATCGTGGACGTAGTATAGTGTTGGTAAGATACCGAGGTCATCCAAGGACACAAGAGCTTTTAGTACCGGTTTATCCTCAACGTCTAATCAAATCAAAATGTTAGAAAAAGATTTTAAAACTAAGAAAATAAAACTAACTAAATGCTGAAAAATAAAATAAAAATAAAAACAGATAGACAAGATGAATCACTTGGATCCGACTCGTGTATTAGTATAACCTTTGATTATTTTCGCACTTTTGCACTTGTTTAAGAGATTATCTTAGTTATTGTAGTAGGCCCCTCTTTCGAAGGCGACGTTACCCTCAACCCAGTAGTTTGAGTCAGCAAGGATACAATCCTAAAGGGTCGGATTATTGAAAGATAATGAATTAAGTTATTAATGCAAATTATGGTAGGCCCCTCTTTTGGAGGTGACGTTACCCTCGACGAAGTAGTCTGAGTCAGCAGGGATACAGTCCTAAATAGCCGGGTTATAGTATTAATAGTAGTTAACTTATGAGGGGGTCAAAGAGTTTGGATCCCTGCCATCCAATACCTTTGGGTATTGAAGGAGATCCTACTAAATTTGACCCAGGTCCCTTGCAGGACCTCTAAACGCTGAACAAGGGCAAGACCCTTACCAAACCGTTCCCTTAACCCCCGACCAGGTAGCCAACATACCTCCATATAGACCGTGGAGATATGAATGGTGAAAATCTTTTATTTTATATAGACAGTAAAATAATGCCAAGACACCACTGACAAACGATAAGGAAGAATCACCTTCAACATAAGCAACTAGTTATTAAAGTCATTAATACAAAACCAAATAAAAAGTGCAAAAGATTAAAAATAAAAAGCATTATACTAAACACTTGTATTCACCAAGTGATGTAAGAGACTTAGGCAAACATGGCCTTTGATTGTCAAGAACTCTTACGGTCAATCTTGGATCCCGAGACGACTCACACACTCTATGATGGACAATGGATGATGGTGGTGGATGATGGTGTTGTGATGGTGGTGGGTGGTGGATGAAGTGTGAGAGAGGTGGTGTGCCAAGGGATGAGTTGCAATGAAACCAAGCACTCCTATTTATAGGCTGAACAGAGGCCTGGGCACGGCCCCGTGCCCGTCTGACACTCTTTCTCCTCATTAATTGTAATTCGCAATTACAATAAATGCGCCTGCAGTACTTTCGCCACGCCCCCGTGTTCGCTGGGCATGACCCCGTGGTGGGCAATAGAAGCTTCTATAGGTTTGTCTTTTCTGCTGCTTCTTGGGCACGACCCCGTGCTCGCTGAGCACGGGGCGTGTTCAGTCTTCTGCCTTCTCTGTTTTGCTTTGGGAGGATGCTGTCGAGGGGTCGGGCAATCCACTTTTGTTCCTTTTCTTGTATTTATGTTAGATTTAGCTGTCTTTTTGCTTCTTTTGTTAATTTGAGCTCATTTAATCCTGAAAATACAAAAGGAAGACAAAAACACACTTTTTCCAACATTAGTACTTAAAAAGGGTTAGTTTTATGCCTCATTTGATGTAATTTATATGTTGTATTTTGCACACATCAAATATCCCCACACTTGAATTTTTGCTTGTCCTCAAGCAAAACTCTTTAATATGTGGCTTACACTCCCAAATGGAATGGGTAGAAGAGAAGGTTTTGGCTTGTCATAGAGTGTCGGGAATCCAAGATCTTTATTGGGTTTTATTTTCATTTATTTACAATCCTATTCGTCATTATTTATTAAAAACTTTTCATAAGGTAAATTATTTATTAAGGCATAACTTGCCTTTTTAAAATTCCATGTATATACAAGTTCACATACCTCACGGGGGAAATCACTCAACATTCGGCCGAAGTTCTTGCTTCAACTGTGGCGAAATGGGCCATTTCCGAAGAAATTGCCCAAAGATTGCTAATGCGAATCCAGCGCAGGGATGAGCATCGGATCGACTAGAAGACAATGTTGTTTAGAAATAATCAAGCCTTATATATTATTTTCTTTTGTTGTCAAGGTCCATGAAACAGTTGTTGTTGTTGTTTATAAATATATCTTTTTATTTTTGCAATGTACAAATGTGATGGCATGTATAAACAAAGTATCCCCTACAATACCGACAATCAAGGAGCCGTATTCCTTGAAAAACATACTACCCCCAAAATCCTTCCATTCTATAATCTCTTGTGTTTTCCGCAAAAATCCTAAGTACCCGTTTCTTCCAAGGAAACGAAGTACAAGGCGCAAGTTACAACTATGTACGAATACCCAAAGTACCACTATAAATTCTTAATAGGGTACCTAAGGGTATTTCCGTATAGCCTAAAATTATTGTACCTTATTTCGAATATTGCGTTTTCTTAAAAACAAAATCGAATTTTTGGTAGATCATCCTATCTTCATAGATAGATTCTTAAAAATGATTAAAGTGCCAAATGAAATCCACGGATTGGATTCCTGGTGTGCTTTAAGTATCCGCGTCCAAAGATAACAAATTAAAAGTCAAATTAAACAATTATGTGATTATGTGCTTATGTGCTCCCTTTTATATTTTTGGTATGATCCAAATTTTTGTTATCCAAATCCTCGTAGAATCTTCCATATCTTCGTATAAGGGATTCATAGTAGGATATCTAAAGGTACTACCTCAAATCCTTAATGGGCTTCAACGTTATAGTTAAAACCCTTGGATTGTAAAGTACTATTCCAAAGTTTAAAGACATCATGTGTTGATGTAGTTAAAGATTCCTCTTGGGTAGTTTAGATTAAGAGATTGATTCCTCAATCTAGTTAAAGACATCCTCCGTTGATGTAGTTAAAGATTCCTCTTGGGTAGTTTAGTTAAAGAGATTGATTCGCCAATCTAGTTAAAGAAATGCTCCGTTGAAGTAGTTAAAGAGATCATTCTCGATCTAGTTAAAGAGATTGAATTGTCAATCTAGTTAAAGATATCATGTGTTGATATAGTTAAAGAGGCCTCTGGTGGTCTAGTTAAAGAGATCATTCGTTGATCTAGTTAAAGAGATTGATTCGGCAATCTAGTTAAAGATATCATGTGTTGATATAGTTAAGGAGGCCCTCTGGTGGTCTAGTTCAAGAGATTGTTTGCTGATCTAGTTAAAAGATCCTTTGGTGACTTAGTTAAAGAGACTCTATGGTAGTCTAGTTAAAATCACCACAGGATTATTCATTTGTTTTTCTTCCCCTACACATTATAAGATGCACTACGTGACTATGCAAGGAATTACGTAATTATGGATGCATACATAATTACGAAGTTCAATGCACGGAAACCACGGTAAGACTTATTATGTGTAAGAACCAATAGTGGCAACCGTAACAAAATGTGAACAATGTAATAGAGGTACGGTGGACGCACCGATAACACTTTATATACTTGTATATAAGTGTCCCTCTCACATTTCAAGCATGATGTTATTTAAAGTTACTAGAAGTTCAGGACTCTAACCAGTGTTGTTCGATATTTTCAACTTCATATTTCAAGCTCTCACAAGTTTCCTCTAAGATAAATTTCGGGACAGAATTTCCTGAAGTAGGGGACACTGTGACACCTGTGTTACTTCAACCATCAAACAAATATCAAACCAATGAAATATTGTATTTTATACTTGGGATTTGTATAACCTGTGTATCATTTGCACTTATCAACTCTTATTCGATTTCGGGCTCTAAATCGCTTTCATGAAGGTTATACGCGCACTGATGCGTAAATATAACCAGTTTAATGCAACAAACACTCCGGAATAGTGACATAAGCCTAACATACCTTAAATAACCTTTACATAACTTGGAACTAAGTTTCGGAAGGTTTGGTTTGCCGAAATCAAGTTTATTCGCTTACAGGGACTAAATTCGACAAACTGCGGAAGTATGTCAATTTGAACTGTAACGAAGATTCTGGAACATGACCATAAGTTAAACACACCCTAAATATCCTTTACATAGCTTAGAAATAGGCTCTGAGGGGTTCGGTGTGCTAAAATAAACTTTTTGGTCATTCAGGGACTAAAAGCATCACAAAGTGAATAAGTTTGCATTGTCGCGCATATCTTACGTTCCGAATACATCCGTACATCCAAAAATTAATGTAATCATTAAAATATTATGTTTTAATGATTGGCTTGTCAAAAATCCATTCGTCATGAAATTTGGACCGTTTTTGCGTCCGTTACGACTTCCGTCGTAATTAACCGAACAACGTAATCGTATGGCCAAACGAACCGACATCCGACATATTTTTGAGCATATTTCATGTTCCCTATACTTTAACATCCTTATAAAGCTTAAAAATGGGTTTTACGGGTGTTAGAAGTGCCAAAACACGACCATACGCGCACAGGGACCAAAACTGCCAAAACTGAAACATTGCTGGTCTGCAGGGTCCTTACGGACCGTATGAACCTACTTACGGTCCGTAAAGCACCCCCAGATCAGCAGTAAGTGTTTTCCAGCTTGATCCAGCTGTTCCTCACTTGTGCACATGGTTTTTGGTAAACTATGGGCTGGTTTGTGTGCCCATCAAGGTGCCCAATCAGAATATAGCAAGTGTACGGTTTAGATTGTGCCCCCTTTTGCAAGAAACGATCTTGACGGTAGTGCCATGCCTATAAATACCTACCTTGCTTTACTCATTTCCTCACATTTGATCTGATTCTACACTCTCTAAGTGGAAGTATATGCTTCCTACCTGAGAGTGAATCGGGTCAAATCTTGTGGGGACCTTCTGTAAGTATTCTTTCGTGCTTTTCGTTTGTTTTAGCGTTAAAGTCAAACTGTGTTTGAATTTCTGCATTGACCAGTTTATGGTCAACGCGAAGTTCGTTTGAACTTCATAACGTGAGCGTAATCACGATGGTTATAGTCCCTAGTGACTATACCTACTGATTTCCATGTTATCTATGCTCAGTGACGGGTCGTAGTTTCAGCCAAAATACGTATTCTCGCGTATTTTGTAACCAAAACTACTCTAGGGTATTAAAAACCGTTTGTTTTAATACCAAACCTGATTTCTAACTTAACTAAATATGTTCTAGCATGTTTAGCTCGTCACTTTTAGAATTGTGTTTGTCTAGGGTCATAAAAGTATCCGATCTCCCAATTTAGGTCCGGTTATTTATGTAGTTATCTATATAGGGTGTCGTTTGATTTCGTGATCCCTCTAGCTTTGCTTGGTTATTGTTCAAGACTTCTAAGCACCCTTAAGTGAGTACATAGTCCCCTCTTTTACTGTTTTCAAACATTTTGGGGTGAAACACATGTGCCTACTTGTTACTTTCATGTTTTCATATCATATACTTGCTATGTGAACCATTTGTAACCTTTTGATCTATGGGAACCATTTGTAACTATTTGAGCCATTGGGATCAAGGGAAGTGATTAGGTAACGGGGCGGGTGTAATATGTTATAAGCATGGTGGATACGCCGCTGGTACTTCCTATATATAAGTGCTTTTAACACATTATATATCGTTGCGTTATCTAGATCACTTGGGCAATTGTTATCAAAACAAAGTTATATTACAAGGTTTTTCTAACAATATATATATACTATTTGAGTTTTATTTCAAAAACGATTTACAATCTGAGTTTAATTAAACAAATGTTTTGGAGTTAAGAATCATGGCTACGAGATTTTATAAGTTATAATCAACTTGATTTGAGTTGGTTAATTATGTCACAATGTTGTACTTTTCAAAATAAGGTTTTTAAATAAGCATTGCAGCATGTAAAATGAGCCATGAATCTGACACTCACATAAAACCTATGTACTCGCCGGCATTTTTATGCTGACGTATTTTCACATATGTTTCAGGTACAATAGTTGGTGATATATGATGATGATATTGGTGTATGCTCACGTAGGAATGGACAAGGCCTTAGTGACATTAAAAGATGCAAGACTAGTTAATTATGTTATGTTTCTTTGTTGTTAAGACATTGTAACTCATTTAATGGAATAAAACGAAACTGTTTAAATCCATGGTTGTGAAACAATAATTCTGTTACAACACTCCCCGACATTTCCGCCACGTTTTGTTGTTTTACGTGGTCGGGGTGTGACAATTTCGGGTTGTACCCCTGGGGTGACTGGTTCGTTTGGATGATTATTAGTGAACTGCACTTCATTGTCATCCGAAGCTTCTTCTACAATACCCTCTACCTGGGTATTGTTAACGAAATTTGGCTGAGGGCCGGTTTGACAATGAGTTAAAGTTTCTTCCATTTAGAAAATGGAAATAACAAGGTAAATCGAAAGGAGAAAAAACAGGTGAAACAGAGAAATCGGTGGGCGCCAATGAAGAAACACTGGTTAAATGACCGGAATCAGATAAACCAGGGGGTTGTGTTCTGCTCATTCAGTTCAAAGGGACATATCTTCTTCTCTTCTCGATAGCTGCAAAACAGACACCGTTAGACTCACCACGGGGAAAATGGGGGTTCTCTCTGTGACCACCCTCTAGCATGAGAATAAGTATCGGTATTTGAAGAAGAAGAAGAAGAAGAAGTATAAGTGAAGTGAATGTAACTTGGTCATTATACCTGAATTACTCTTCTATTTATAGCCGGGAGTTCGGGCGGGAAAACTTGTTATTGAAATGTTGACGGAAGATGCTAACTCCGTAAGCGGTTATTTTCCCCTCTGTTAATCCTCTTAATCGGACGTGAGAGCACACGGATCGCGATCTAGATCAACGACTGGGGTATTGCCACGTGGAAAGTGAACAAGTGGAGATTTCTCTTCAATTCCATGCCATCATCGTGACTTCAAGGGAGCCCTAGGATGATGACACGTGGCCAGGCGGTTATAACTGTCTGGAGGTGCACGATTGAGTCTTCTAGAAGATTACTGCAGTAATCTAGTGTGACTCCTTATCGTGTGGTATCAGTGAAGTAAATATTATCCAAGTCTGGGTATTATTTAAGCGGGAGTGCTTGCTGAGATTTTTATCCCTGTTTTGTTATGGAGGAAGGCGCAAGGATTCATTAATTTCCTTTTGGCGCGCAGGTATTGCCTGTTGTTTTTCTTCTAAGCTCTCTTTGTAGGATTAGTGTGCGGCCGCGCAAGGTCTAAAGAGGGTTAAAATATGAGGTTGTGGTATGGTTTAAAGCGAGGTGTTTGGGACCTTAGCCCTTCAGCTGGGCTGACCCACATTGAAGACGGTATGGTGGGGCGGGGGTTTGGGGTGTGGGTTGGGTAGGCTTCGCTGGGCTGACCCAAAAACAACAAATTTAATTTTTTTAAAACAACAAATTTAATGTTTTTAATATTTATAAATAAATAAAATTACATAAAAAAATTCCTAACGCTTATATTGTTTCTTCATCTCTTCTCTCATCTCCAAGATTAGTTCCAATTCTTCACCCTCTAGGTGATCAATAGGCTGGGAGGAATTTCAAATCATCTCGTTTTTGTTTAAGGGCATCTCTAGCTTCTTTGCTATTTCGAATTTCGGACCTTTGTTGTTGGAATACGTTGAATGTATCTAGCTTGCATGCAAAGTCATCCAACTGATCGCTGTATATTCCCCTACACGAGCCCAAACTCCCAACTGAAGGCGATGCCGTTTCCGATCTTGATTTTTGAGCGCACCTTTTTGCGGCATCTCTTCCATATTCAGGCCGCTTTGGCGAATCATCCAAAAGGTCCTCAAACTCTTGATCTCGTGTATCAGATTGGGCTTGGGACGAGGCCCTTGACCTTTTGGAAGACGTGTTCATTTCGCTACCACTGGGGATATTCGCCCACTTTGGATGGTACTTACAAATCTCCCAACAATGCATGAAATGGAAGTCGCTCCCCACATTTGTTTTGAATGCAAACAATGCATTTGTCACAGTGTCGGCTTCGGTTTCACCACTTTTTAGGTTTTGCTTTGCTTTATTTTAATAACCACTATATTTTGTAAGTTGGCCGCTTATCTCGCTCCACTTCGAGGATAGGCTATCGTTTTCACGATAAGTCTCCCTTCCCATTTCTTGATGGAATGCTTTACTAACCGCTTCCCACAAATGGCTTCGATGTTGAGAATTTCCTATTTTATTAAAAACAAAATTTAATATATTACAAAGTTATATAAAAAAATAACCATAAATATTAAAATAAGGGCTACAAAATATTTAAAAATACCTGAAGTTGGATGTAGAGATTGTTGAAACCAAGCCCTCGCCAATGCAAGTTCTTCATTAACGACCCATTTTTGTTGTTTTCGTTTGACGGTTTCAAGTGCTTTCACCGCCTCGATTTTTTTCTTATGACTTCTCTTTTTGGAAACTATTGAAGCGGAAGGACCATCGTTGGGTGGTTGAGTTTCGGGGACGGTTTCGATTTGGGAAAGGTTGATGGAGGTTGGTGAAAGGTTGATGGGCGTTTGTGGAAATGGGCTAGGTATAGAATCATCAGTGTGCGGGAAGTTAGTAAGCAAACGATTCCCGATATACGATGCATAACTCGCTTCAAGGGGCATATGGGAGTGTATTAAAAATGTACGAGGCATTGGACGATTGGGTGGTGGGCTAGCATTATTTTCTTGGAATGCAAACGGGTTGTTCGGGTCATAACCACGATTATGAGGATGCATTTTTTTCGTTTTGTAAAAGGAGAATGAAGATGATTATAGAAGATGTGGAGTGTATTGTGGTTGAATGTGGTAAAAATAGGAATTGAAATGTGATATTTATAGTGAAAAAATAATTTTTTTAACATAGCCGTTGGCCAATAGCTAGCCCCAACGGCTAGTTTGGTTTGGCCATTGAGAGCCCGTCATGTCACCTTGCTAGACCCGCCCCACGCCCGGCTTCAAACTCCCGCCCCTTGGGACACGCCCCAACCCAAGCCCCATACCCCATAGTGTTAGATTTGTTTTTCAATAAAGATGATATGTATAAAAACTACACCCTACAAATACAACACCGGTGAAATTAAAACAACTCACCCTCAAACCCTTTACAACTCACGGCCACACACCTACCACCTCTCCTCAACTTTAAATCCACCACACAACACCCCCCCTTTTCTCTCCTGTAACCGGAGATCTGGGACTCCGGCGACACCTCTCTTCCTCGATACAAACGTGTTGGGATTGAACCCTACCAGAGGAACAGATAATGAAAGCCAAAACTGGATCACAACAGTGGACTCAAAATAAGCAGCTGTTTACACTTAGCTTTCCCCTTGACAGTGGTAATCTAACAGCTGATGGATCTTAAGTACTGCTCACTATAACAACTGATGAACCAAACATTGATGAAACTCTAAAGACTGCTGAAGACAAACACTGCTGCTCTATCTACTGTCGTTTCCTAACTACTGCTGAAGACACAAGCACTGCTCATTCAAAGACTGATCACCTTTGAAGAAAGCACTGATGCTCAACATCAGTGCTTAGGCTACAACAGCAGAACGATGAAGCAGTAGTTATCTCTTGTTTTGTATTTTACTTATAATCAGTTGTTTAACATCAGTAGTTTGTATATAATAGTGCTTATAGGTTGTTAGGTTGTTAGATATCACTATCATGGTGACGTCAGCTGAGATGCCTCAGTGGTTTGGTTTGCCTATAAATGGAGCAGTACCCTGTACTGTTACATTTGATTGACTAAGTGGATTCTTCTTCTTCAGTCCTATCCTTTCATCTTGTGCAACCAACCTTGGGGCATTAGGCTGAGGGGGAGCTTAGTATTGTAAGCATGCTTGTAATCTTTTGATTTGCTTTGTAACCTTCCGACTGATGAAAAGCAATTGTTTATCAAAACTATTCTCTTCTTTGGATTGTGTTTACAAAGTTTGTATTCATTTCCGCTGCACTTTTCATTGTTTCATATTCTCTGAATGTTCAATTTATACAAACAAACACAATCATGAGAGCCTCCGATCCTAACAATTGGTATCAGAGCCTGGACAGTCAAATTCGATCTAACAATCAATTTGACATAACAGTTCAGCTCAAAATTCATTGATACCAAGGTTGATTGTATATTAGTTGAAAAACAGAGCAAGAGAAATCATGTTTCAAAATGATGAATCTGATACTCTGTAAAACAACCAAGATGTCATAAGATTCACAAATTTCAATTAACAAGTGATGTCATGCACAAATCACTCATAGTGTCCAGATCTGGAAACTTATCTGGTAACTATGGTATGTCTATCTTCATTCAAAATTAATTTCAACTGTTGTTATGGAACTTGTGATGATTTCATCATATTTTATACTAAAGTATGAACCTCAGATTAGCGAAACCTATGTTCATAAAAACATTAGTGTTTTGCTAACATCAAAAGAGGAAAATAAAACTTTAGTCATAAGATCTTATGTGCTAAAAAGCAGGTTGAGAATCCTCAAAAGGACCAAATCAACTTTGTCAAAACACATTAAGAGAATAAGGGGTCAAAACAGTCCAAATCAAAGGTAATGTGGGATTTGGTAATAAAACATGTACAAATGTGGCCAGATCTCTCAAAACATTACTTCAAAATGATTCTGGACTAAGCTTTTTCAAAATGAAATCTCCCAGTGAGTATTCTGTACTTATGAATGGGAAGGGTAAAAAGGGAAGAAGAAAATGAACAAATCTCAAAGTGTGGTTATCTCAAAACTTTTGAAGCCAAAAGAAAAGAGTATAAGCATAAAACACTTATGAGGTTAAAGTTGGGTAAAACAATGGTAACCATACAACTGTGTGCATTCATCAATACAGGAATTGTTCAGGTAACAATGGCATCTCCGGTGATTGACCTTAAAAGAAGAATTTACAATCATTTGACAAGAAAATGATCCTAAACAGGGGTCAAAACAACTTGAGAATGATATGATCATGAGCTTATTTGGAAAGTTATCAGATCCTTTTGACGTTATTTTCAAAAAAAATTTTACAAAAGTTTTTCTCAGAATAAAACCAGATATATTATTTTTTATATAATATATTTTGCACTTATACTCATCTTTTATAGTAAAAAGTTCATCTCTGGTCAGGATGTCATTTCCTTATTTTTTTGTGTGAAATTACTATTCCTAAAACTGATCAAAAGGAAATGGTACACATGTCAAGGTCATGTCAAGCTCAAGTTAGTTTATCACAGATCAAATATTGATTGCAAATTGATTTTGAAATACTGAGATATTCATGTTCTAGTTCAAATAATTAGACACAAAATGAGTAGCCTTAGTAGAAAAGTCTTCATCATCTGGGATGCTAAACCACTGTCAGGAATAATGAACATGTGGCATAAACTTGAACAAAGATTTCTGAGATAACTGCTGGCAATTTAAACTTGATAATCTACATCTAAAATGTATGTTGTTAAGCATAGCATTTCTGGAGCTCAACAGATGTTGGACATGATATTGTGTCTACACAAGACAAAATCAATTTCTATATCTGAACAAGCAGATGCTAACATTATTTGTCAAAAGTTAAAACACTGCTGCACTAACAGTTGTTGTACTAATGGTCTTCATTTTATTTTTCCACCACTGTTTTCTCTTAACTGCTGCCATGTTTTCGAACATCTGCTTTCTAAAGTCTATCCACTACTGAAAGTCAACCCCTGCTCTTTCATCTTCTTGATAAACACTGTTGTTCAAAATCAGTGTTTCATCCACTGATATACTATCCACTAATGCAGTAAAAGCATCCACTGATGGTAAAAATCACCCACTGCTTCATTTATTACCGTTGTAACCACTGATGTTTGTTTCATCAGTGGCTCCCAAAACAACTGTCCTCCATTATTTACTCTTCCATCAGGTGTTGGCACGTGGTCAGTTTTTAGTCGTCAGATTATTATAACCGCTGCCACGTCAGCATTCACTTTTAATGTGTGTTTCAAATAAAACAGCCTCTTTTAATGAAATACCCTTAAAAATCCAATGTCTGGGATACGCTATTTTAAATAGTAAAGATTACAATTACTCCCAGGAGATTTTTAATGACATGGTGAAAAACGTTGATAATAAAGCATTTCTGCTCTTTCCAAGATTTTTAAGCTACTATTTTGAACAAAAATTTGTAAAGGAAGATGCAGAATTGCCCAAACAAGGTGCTTCTTTTAAAATAAACTGTTTAACACCTGAAACATTCTCTAGAATGTTGGCACCAATAAAAACAAAAGCAGAGGTGCCTGAGCAGAATTTAGCAGATGAAACTGCTCCTCAGGTATCGGCTGTTGAGCCCACTGCTCCAGGTGATCAAAGCAACACACCCACTGTTTTGAAACCCACACCTGCCACCACCAAAAAGACCAAAAAGAAAACATCCAGAAAGCCCACCAAACCCAAAACAAAGGCACCTCTGGAAGATGAGATCCCAGAGTCAATGCCAGTGACAGCACAAAAGTCACCAATAACCACTACTGCTACTTCCTCACAGCAGATGGAAGAAAGATCTCAACCCTTGCCTCAAACTTCTCCTGCATCCTCACAAAAGGATCAGGTTATAAACACAGGGACCCCACAATATGAAGCTCTGGACCCACTCAGATCCATCTTCCACAGTCCTAATCCCAAGGACATGTCTCTTTCAACCCCTTCACCCTCACCCTCCATATTACCACAATCCATGATACCCTTGCTGCATACAATTGGTATTACTCAGACACAAACCAGTTCTTCTCAAACACCTATCACTGAGAATATACTCCCACAAGTGACTGGGTCTGATGTTGATATCTCTGTTATCCCAGCAACAACTGAGGAGGTTACACTGCAGGAATTACAAGTAATTCCTGTCAGTAGTTCAAGTGGAGCAGCCACTACAAATGTTGAACCCACTGGTTTGCATTTGGACAGTGGTTACATTCATAAGACTCCCTTGAAGGCAATTTCTTCAATAGCACCACTGAGAACCACCAGTGAGTTTGTTTTAACTACTGGCAATATCAAAAGGTTATCAAGTGCTGAAGAAAGAAGTCCCCAGTACCAAGAACAAGGGGCATCAATGGCTGACTTTTGGGACTCTGTTCCTAAGTCATACATTGGTTAAACCACTGCTGGTGGGGATTCAGATGATCCTGTTAATTCGGGTGATGATTCAAAATATCAGGAATTGACGGGCAGGGTTGAAAACCTGGAATCCTCAGTTGCTGAAATAAAGGATATGGTGCAGCAGCTGTTAAAAGCTCAGAAAGCTCAATCCACTGCTCCTCCAGCTCAAGCACCTGCTCAACAGGCACCTGCTGCAAATGAGTTATGGAACATGTTTCAACCACTGCTGGAAAGACAAAAGCAGATGGCAGATCAGCAGCATGCTATACATGTTCAAAAGCTGACAAATATGGTTGAATCAAGGTTCAAAGATACTCAGGCAGATATTAAAGCTATCAAGGCTCACATTCAAAGTGCCTCTGGAAAAGTTCCCTCCACTGTCCTCTTCATGAATGAACCCTTCCCAGATAATGCCAAAAAGGGGGAGAAAATCCAGTGGAAGAAAAAGGGAATTGATGATGGTATATATATTGAGCCAGAAAATAGCCAAACCAAAACTGCAGTATCAACACACACCACATCACCACACACCACCACAACTACTGCTCCACCATCATCTGTGTCTACAGCACCAAAACCATCATCACCATCAAAAACAGCCACCCCATCATCACCTCTTGCCAAAAAGCAGAAGACAACGGATGTTACAACATCTGTTGTAATGACAACAGTGGTTGAAACACCAGTTGTTCCAACTACTGTTGGTCAGCCACTCATCACTACTCAAACCACTGCCATCTCAACCCCTGCTCAAAAGCAGAAGACATCTGCTGATACATCAGTAGTTGTAATGACAATAGCGGTTGAAACACCAGTTGTTTCAACAGCTGTTAGTCAATCATCCACCACTACTCTCATCACTCCTACATCACAACCAAAGCTCTTCACCAGAAAAAGAAAGCCAATCTCTGCCGATGAGGACATACATGATCCTAATGCTGCAAAATATCCACTGGAACTAGAAGTTGTCAAAAATGAGATGAGGCAACTCCATACTGAGGAAGATCCTTCAAAAAGAAGATTCTCCTCACTCATAGGCTTTATGGCACCAGAGGATATGGATGATTATCTCAAGCTCAAGGCAAGGCAAGCTAAAATAAGAGCTAAAGTTGAAAGTAAAGGTCTAAGTGACGAGGCCATTGCTGAAAAACTGGAATTCTTCCTCTCAAAAGTGAAGCGGATAGAAGAATTTGCACAAGAACTAAACAAAGAAAAGGCTGATCAACGAAAAAAATTAAGAAAAGAATATCTAGCCTATATCATGAAAGAGAAGTTCTATCCTGCTGAAGAAAAGCAGTTTGAAGAATGGGCAATAGTCGCTCTAAAGCATGAGGCTGATAGGATTGACAGAATCAAGAATGATCCTAATAAGAAGAAGAATGCTCCAAATTGGAGCAAATACAAAAGGCTCATTTTTAAACTCTGATTACAAAACGACCGACAACCACTCGGTGGTGGTGGTGCACCACAAACAGCGGCAACATCCGCGTATTGCGACATCAGAAAAGGGGGTATAGTGGGGTTTGGGTGGTGTCTCAAGGCGGAAGAGGGGTGGCAGGCGATGGAATAACAACGGTGTGGGTTATCGCCTGTTTTTCCGACGACGGAAATCAACGGCAGTGGAGGCAACAACGGTGGATCTTACTTCTTCTCCGATGAGATTTACGGTAAGATACCCCGTCTCCTTTCATTTTTTTTATTTCTTCCTTTCTGGAGAGGAACTAATATGAATGATGATGATGTTGAAGATGGTGGTGGCCGACGACGGCACGACCACCGAAGTCACCGGAGGCAGCGGCGACAAGGCAGTGATGATGGTGGAGTTCAGTTTTGGAACGGATTTTGGCTAGTCTTGGTTCGAGTCAGCTTGGTTCAGTTGGATTCGGGTTAGAATTTGGTTCCTAGTTGGATTTGTTTCGGGTTTCGCGGCACAATCGGGTCCTGGTCAACATAATCGGGTTCGGGTCAACTCAGACGGGTCCTGGTCAACTCATTTCATGTTCGGGTCAAACCCGGTTGACTCGGTCAACACCCGAGTCAACTCGGGTCTAAAGCGGTCAAACAGGTCATCAACGGTTAAACCAAGACCCGGTAACAACTTAAACGTAGCCGATTATTATTGTTACGTTAATTTAGATTTTAGATAGTTACGCGACCGAGCTCGACCCGAATCGATATTAGTTTACTTTTGATATACTTTGACGAAAATCTTATATATATTGTTATAATGTTGGGTAGTTGATCGAACTTTGAAAATAAACCGACACTTTAGTTGCCGGGATCGTCCGAAAACAAAGGAAACTCTGTCCGTTTTTCTGTAAAACTCGTAGTACGAAACGTATTTGTATTTTATAAATGACAGTTATCAAAAGTCAAAGTATTTTCGCGAAATAAATATAAAGTATATCTATTTTTGGCGACACTTCATAACTTGTGAAACGAGATTTCAACGAATCGACAAATCAAATAACTTCGCATACTTTTATTTCAAACGTCGTTAATTGTTTATAAATATAATCGTTTATATTTATTTCAAAAACATTGAAAACTCGAACACTTTTATAAAATAACTATAATTAGTTATATTTATTTCAAAGGTCGGAAAATCGAAAATTATCTTCCAAGTATCTAATATTCGGTGGTTGTACAAAGTAAATATAATTAGTCGTATTTATATCGAGAAGTATAAGATAAGTTTAACGGTTTATATTTATTTCAAACGTCGATTCTAAACTCTTATACGAACTGAATATAGTTTTTATATTTATGTCGAACTCGGAACTCGGGATTCATATTTCAAACGTTTAATATTCGGGAATCATATATTATAAATATACTTATTTATTTCCATCCTACGAAAAAACAACAGTATATTACCGTATCACATATGACATTTCGAATACGTACCATTAACGACCTGTGCCTTCTATTCGTGACGACTAACACGATCTCGTATAAGTATATTTATTTTATACATATATATATATATATATATATATATATATATGTAGAGGATCCTGTAAAAATTGTTCAAAGTGTGAGAAGTGTATTATAACACTATATATAATACTATATAACACCATATAAACACCGTATAACAATATGTAACACCATATAATACCATATAACACTATGTAACACTATATATCATTATATAACAAATATAACACTATATGTTGTCTGATAACATGTCTATGATAGATGTATAGTGTTATATTTGTTATATTTGTTATATAATGTTATATAGTGTTACATAGTGTTATATGGTGTTACATATTGTTATACGGTATTCATATGGTGTTATATACTATTATATATAGTGTTATAATACACTTCTCACACTTTAGGTCCTTTTTACACTATCCTTACCCTATATATATATATATCCTAAATCATTCGAAAACTAAGTTGTTTCCGAGACTTAGTTTTATCCCTATTATAAACGGGATCAAATAACTATAGATTGGTTATTCTATGTCAAGATAACACTACCTTAGAGTCGTTTAGTTAACGACTCAGTAGAGCTCGGAAACGTAGTTTAGCTACGTTTAAATTAGAAACTGATAAGTTATTCCCTGTGAGGAATACTATAGATGCACGCTAGCTACTTCACGTTCTTGGAACGACACTACGGAATCACACTAAGCTAGCTTTGCACAGGAATATCAAGGTGAGTTCATAACCCCCACTTTTTACTATTTTACATTTTTATAAATGTTTTCCGGGGTTGAAAAACATGCAAGTTTCGCAAAAGTACACAATATTTCGATGAACGAAACTATATATATTTCTATACCATTTCGCAACAGGATTTCAACGAACTCAAATGGTTTACGAAAAGTTCATGCTAAACTTACCGGTTTTTACAACAATACAAGGTTTTCGAAACATGCATGAGTTTTCATAACTAGGGCAAGGGCTCAAGGACGTGGGCAAAGGCCCAATGTCACTAGGACTGAATGGTCCACTAGGGCAAGGGCCCAAGGACGTGGGCAAAGGCCCAATGTCACTAGGACTGGATGGTCCACTACTCACTAAGGGTCGTAGGGTCTCTAAAACTGTACAGTGAAGTCCTCGCTACTAATTGGAACTATAATCACCTGCTAGTCGGCCGTCTTGTGTAAACGGTTTGGCGAGGCACTTGCTAGCACGGGGTGGGTTATAGGCTCATGCGGGCATGTTGTCTTTGTCGTACGCGGACATTAACGATTATACAAATTCTACAAACACAAGACTTTCAAATGACATGCCAAAGAAAATGGTTTTATTACATTCTCTTGACATTACTTAAACGGGTTATCAAAAAGATTGTTTAAATTTTTTTTCAAATAAACTATGAACTCGCTCAACTTTATGTTGATTTTTCGCATGTTCTTTCTCAGGTTACATTTTCAGAAACTACGGAACGGTTGGAATAGGAGAACTCATGGGAATTCGAGTACTTAGCGGGCGTTCACTGTTTAGAAGTCTTAGCTCAAACACTTCCGCTGTGCAATGAAGATACCAGTCCAGTCACCCCAGCTCTGATATTTCAGGGTGTGACGATTACCATCTACCATTTTATCCTAACCGTTGAAGTAGTGTGACCAATTACAGAATCCATCCTACAATTCAACAAAATTAACTATTTTACATGATAAGGTAGGAACATCTACAAATAGACTTAAATCTAAAATGTAAGAACCGATATAACATTGTCACATGGCATATGGTTTAATTACCGATAAGGGTATCTAAGTCGTATATTCATGAGCTGGTGTTGGTAAATCATTAATTTCATGGATTTCATTATTCAACAGATCAAATCGCAAATCATGCAACCTATAATTCCATATTTTTAATTCAATTTTATTTTAGGGATTCAGATTCTTAAGACAATGAAGGCAACAAGTCTAAATATTCATACTTTTCATTCAATTATATCCAGTTGATATGCAACCAGTTATTCATTTTTAATTTATCACTGAATGAGCCTAATTAGGTAATAACATTCATTTGACATTGTTAGGATCTGAGGCTCTCAGAATTGTGTTTGTTTGCATAAATTGAACATTAAGTGCAGCGGAAATGAACACAAACTTTGTAAACACAACTCAGGAAGAAAATAGTTTAGATAAACACATGCTTTTCATAGAATCGAATGATTATAATACAAACCAAAAGATTATACAGCAAGCTTACAAACTAAACTCCCCCTCAGCCTGATGCTGCAAGGATGATTGCACAAGATGGAAGGATTTGATCAGAGGAGAAGGACTCACTCTGTCAATCAAATGTAACAGTACAGGGTACTATTATATTTATAGGCAAACCAAACCACTGAAGCATCTCAGCTAACGTCACCATGAAAGTGAGATATCTAACAACCTAACAAACTCTATCTACTGTTCTATAACAACTGATCATACAGACACTGATTACATTCTAAACACCGATGTATAAATACTGATTCTTCATTCCACTATTATAGTCAACCACTGATGTTGAGCATCAGTGCTTTCTTCAAAGGGTGATCAGACCTTGAATGAGCAGTACTTCAGTTCTTCAACAGTGCTTGGATTCCATCAGTAGATTGAGCTTCAGTCTTTAATCTTCATCAGTACTTTAGTAACAGTTGTCTTATTGAGTAGTGTTTTGAAGTCTGTCAGTTGCCAGATAACCACTGTCAAGGGGAGAGTCTAATGCGAACAACTGATTATGAAGAATCCACTGTTGTGAACCAGTTTTGGCTTTCATTATATGTTCCTCTGGTAGGGTTCAATCCCAACAATCTCCCCCTGGAACAGATAATGCCAAAACCCTTCATTATTCTAGATTTTTATAGCTCATCAGAAGTTCCCAACTTGTTCTTTAAATTGAAGCTCAAAATCTTGAGAACTTGTATCACCCTCATCCCTACACAGTGTAAGCTCAAGGAGATCTTGTAGATCTTCAACACCCAGGCCTAGTGTTTGATCCCTTGATATGTGCTTCACTTATCCATTGGATCTGATCAGGGTCAATACATGGGTTTTTTGATCAGACATCCATTTTATTACTTTTGAACCTAATGGGTTTCTTGGGAGAGGTTTATTCACAGATGAGTTAGGAGATTTTGGCCTTGTGAGAATTTGTTGATTAATACTCTAAGCTTTTTCTGGTTCAGAGTTTTCAGTCTGATCAGTACCCTGTGCTTTTGATAGTTCAGAGCTTTCAGCATGATCAGTACTCTGACCTTTTTCTTCTACAGATTTTTCAGCTAACATATGTTTGAAGGCCCTTTTTATGATTTCATTTGCTGCAGCTATGTCTTCTGCAGCTTCTTGTTCAATCAGCTCTTGCCTTTTTCTTTGTTCAAGCTCAATGGCTGTCACATCTGTTGAAGTGTTTGGTGATGCAAGTTCGGTTAATACCTTTTTGACAAGGTTTTGAAGTTTCACTGAGCTATCTTCATTTAGATCCATTTTCTTGATGGCTTCTGTAAAGTACTCAGCTTCCTTTTCTTTTTCTTCTTCATTGGTCAACAGGTTCCCTTTTTCTTGGTTTATCATAATGATAGGGGTATCTGCTGATGTGAACAGTGGTTTAGGGTCAATGACCTGTTTCTTCTTTTCAGTCTTTCATAAGCTCATCTGTATACTGCTTAGTCCATTTTGCTATGGCTTCAGTAGTTCCCATATTTGCATCCACTAACTCCTGTTTCTTTCTCTTGTATTCTGAAGTGAGTTTATCAATGGCCTGTTTGTATTTACTCCAATTTGGAGTTGTCTTTATCTTACTTAGATCATTTTGAATTCTCTTGATTCTATTCACCTCACGCTTTAGTGCAATGAGTGGCCATTCACTGAATTGTTCTTTCTTTGGCTGGATAAAACTTTTCTTTCATGATGAATTCAAGAAAGTCCTTTCTCATTACCTTTTGTAGGGCAGCATCAGGTGGCATATTTGAGATGTCTTTGCTCAGGTCTTTTGCATAATCTTCCATTTGTTTGACATTTGTGAGTAAAAACTCCATTCTTTCAAAAATGGCTCTATCACCTTGATCTTTGCATTCAATTCTAGCTCTTATATCTGCTTGCCTGGCTTTGAGTTTTAGATACTCACTCATGTTTAATGGATTCCTGAAGCCAATAAGAGAAGGAAATAATCTTTCCCAAGGATCATTTATCGTATAGAATTGTTTAATTTCATCCTTTACAGCCTCCAATTCCAGTGGATATTTTTCTGCAACAGATTCAATTCTAGTGGATGATATTTGAGTGGGTGCTGGTATATCATCATTATTCTTTTGAAATTTCCTTTTTCTTGTATAAAGCTTTTTGGGTGAAGGGGGTTTTGTTTGTGATGTGAGAATGGGTTGTATGGAGAGAGCAGTGGTGGATGTTTGGCAAACAGTTATTGAAACAACTGGTGTTTCAACCACTGTTATCATTAAAACTACTGATGTGTCAGTAGATGTCATCTGCTTTTGAGCAGGTGGTGGTTTGATGGGTGGTGATGTAGTTGAGGTGATGGCTTTTGATGGAGAGGTGATTGTAGGTGGAGGTAAGGCAGTGGTTGTTATAACAGCTGCTGAAACTACTGTTGTACTAACAGTTGTTGAAACCACTGAAGTATCAGCAACTGTTGACACAGCAGGTGTTCCACCAGCTGTTTGGGTAGATGGTTTAGAAACTTGTTTTTCTTTTGCTGATTCAACGTAAAGGCCATCTTCTATACCCTTTTTCTTCAATTCCTTAATTTTCTCCCCCTTTTTGGCATTATCTGGGGGAAATTGATCAATGAAAAGAACATTTGAAGGAGCAGAGCCAGTGGTATTCATCATTTGGGCTTTTATAGCCTTGATGTCTGCTAGTGTGTTTCTGAACCTTGACTCAATCATATTTCTCATATCTTGAAAATATATTGCGTGTTGCTGATCTGCCATTTGTCTTTGTTTTTCAAGTAGGGGTTGAAACAGATTCCATAGCTCATTTGCAGCAGGTGCAGGTTATGTAGGTGCTTGAGTTTGGACAGCAGTGGATTGTGCATTTTGAGCTTTTAACAGCTGTTTCACCATATCCTTTATTTCAGCAACTGATGTTTCAAAGTTATCAATCCTCCCCGTCAATTCCTAATATTGTGAATCATCTCCCAAATTAATGGGATCATCTGATTCCCCACCAGCAGTGGTTGTATCAATGTGTCTTAGGAACTGAGTCCCAAAAATCATTCATTGATGCCCCTTGTTCTCGGTACTGGGGTCTTCTTCCTTCAACACTTGATAACCTTTTGAGGATACCAGAGGGTAATACATACTCACTGGTGGTTATTATAGGTGCTATTGTAGGAATTGCCTTCAAGGGAGTCTTATTGATCAAACAACTGGCCAAATGTAGATCTGTTGATCCAACATTTGTAGTTGCTGCTCCACTTGAATTACTGACAGGAGTTACTTGTAACTCCTGCAGTGTAACCTCCTCAGTTGTTGCTAGGATAGCAGAGGTATAAACATCAGACCCAGTCACTTGTGGGAGTATACTCTCAGTGATAGGTGATTGAGAGGAACCGGTTTGTGTCTGAGCTATATCAACTGCATGCAACAAAGGTATTATGGATTGTGGTAATGTGAGGGGTGAAGATAAGGGTGTTGAAAGGGACATGTCCTTGGGATTAGGACTGTGGAAGATGGATTCGAGTGGGTCCAGAGCTTCATATTGTGGGGTCCCTGTGTTAACAACCTGATCCTTTTGTGAGGATGCAGGAGGAGTTTGAGGCAATGGTGGAGATCTTTCTTCCATCTGCTGTGAGGAAGTAGCAGCAGTGGTTATTGGTGACATTTGTGTTGTCACTAGCAGTGGCTCTGGGATCTCATCTTCCAGAGTTGCCTTTGATTTGGGTTTGGAGGGCTTTTTGTAAGATTTCTTTTTGGTCTTTTTGGTAATGGCAGGTGTGGGTTTCAAAGCAGTGATTGTGCTGCTATGATCACCTGGAGCAGTGGGCTCAACAGCAGATGCCTGAGGAGCAGTGGTAGCTGCTAAATTCTGCTCAGGCACCTCTGCTTTTATTTTTGTAGGTGCTAACATTCTAGAGAATGTTTCTGGTGTTAAACCATTTATTTGAAAATAAACACCTTGTTTGAGCAAATTTTCATTTTCTTTTCCAAATTTTTGTTCAAAATAGTATCTTAGAAACCTTGGAAAAAGCAAAAATGCTTTGCTATCAACATTTTTTACCAAATCATCACAAATCTCCTGGGAATAGTTATAATTTTCATTATGTAAATGGCATAACCCAGACATTGGATTTTTAATGGTATTTCATTAAAAGCAATTGTTTTATTTGAAACACACATCAAAAAAGTGTGAAATAAAAACCTAGGTGCAGAAGGGAAGAAACCTTTTTGTAAAGTATCTCTTTTTGGGTGTTCTGCATACCCCTTCCCAGAAAATCATTTTTCAGCCCGCTTTTAGAAAAGGAAGTTTTACCTTGCTGATCTTCGAGTTTAAAGACTTCTGAGATGGATTGTGGAGTGATTTGAATCGTTTTGCCCTGTATGGAGGAGTTGATGGCTATGATTTTCTCGTCTTGTTTGACAAGGTTAGCATTTTTCCAGAACTCTCTCAGGGTTTGCTGATAAATTGGGGCCTCTGCTCTAAGCAAAGTTTTATACTTTGACGCAGACATAGTATCAATGATGGAGTCGAAGATGTTCGTGGTAGTGGGTTTTGTGAGAAGACCCAAGTAATTGTGAGGGGATTTATATGGGATTTCAATGGGTTCATCGGCCATTTGAGTGGCCATCCTAGAAGATGAGGATGATTTTGATTTTGATTTTGACTTTGATTTCGTCATTTTGATGAAGAAGAATCGAAGAGTGATTTGAGAAGAAAAGTTGAAAGCTGCTTTGAGAAGAGAATTTTGGAATTCAATTCGACAGTGTGTGACCCTGTTTGGGGTTTTGATCAGGGTTTTATTCAAAGGAAAAGTGAATGCTGATGTGGCAGCAGTTACAAAGATCTGATGGCTAAAAACTGACCACGTGCCAATCCCTGATAAAGGGATTAATAATGGAAAACAGTTGTTTTGAGAGCCACTGATGAAGCAAACATCAGTGGTTACAACGGTAACAAATGAAACAGTGGTTGATTTTTACTATCAGAAGATAGCACATCAGTGGATACAACACTGATTTTGAACAACAATGCTTATCAAGAGAATGAGAGAGCAGGGGTTGACTTTCAGCAGTGGACAGTATTTAGAAAACAGATGTTTGAGCACAACAGTGGTAGGGAAATGGTGAGGTTTTGAAAGACTATTACATCAGCAACTATTAGTGCAACATTGATTGAACTTTTGACAAAAGTTTTGAGCATCTGCTTGTTCAGATGAGGGGATTGATTTTGTCTTGTGTAAACACAATATCATGTCCAACATCTGTTGATGGTGATTTATGAAACATCTGCAGGAATGCTATACTTAACAAAATACATTTTAGATGCAAATTATCAAGTTTAATTTGTCAGCAGTTTTTCCAGGAATTTATGTTCGAGGTTTTGCCACATGTTTATCAAAAGTTTTGAAGCTTTTTTAAATTCCTGACAGTGGTTTAGTATCCTAGATGATGAAAACCTTTTTACTAAGGCTACACATTTTGTGTCTAATTATTTAAATTAGAACATGAGTATCTCAGTAGTTTAAAATCTGTTAGCAATCAATTTTTGATCTGTGATAAAACAAACTTGAGGTTGATATGACCTTGGCACTAGCACCTTTTCTTTTTTATCTGATTTTAAGGATAATATCACCAACAAAAATAGAGGTTCTGTATCCTGACAGGAGATTGAAACTTTTACTATCAAAAACAAGTAAAAGCACAAAATATATTATTCTAAAGAAAAAATAAAGAATAATATATCATGTTTTATTGAGAAAAACCTTTTCAAGAAAAATAATTAAAGGTTATTCTAAAAACAACATCAAAAAGGGTTCTGGTATATTTTCCAATTAAAACTCATAGTCACATCATTCTCAAGTTTTAGGAAAATGGTCAATGATTTGAAATGACTATTTTGTGTGACCATTTCCTTGTTAATTGATTGCCAAAAGAGGAAACATGTGAGGATTCTGAAATATTTGTCTCGTCCTCTTATTAGTTTCATCATTGGTGATACTATTGTTACCTGAACTTCCCTGAATCTATGAATGCACATAATTGCTTGATGACCATTGTTTACCCAACTTTGGACTCTTAAGTGTTTTATATTTATACTCCTTTCTTTTGACTTCAAAAGTTTTGAGATAAACACACTTTTGAGTTTTGTTATTTTTCTTCTTCCCTTTTTACCCTTCCCATTCATAAGTACTAAAATACTTACTGGGAGGTTTTAATTGAAGAGGTGCTCAGACCAGAATCATTTTACAGCAATGTTTGGAGAGACTTGGACATTTTTGCATATGCTTATGTCAAATCCCACATTACATATGATTTTGTCTGTTTTACATCTGATTTTCTCGATGTGTTCTTAACATAGTTGATTTGATCCCTTTTTAACAGGATTTTCAACCTGTTTTTCAACACATAAGATTTAATAACTAGAGTTTTACTTTCCCTCTTTTTATGTTTAACAAAAACACTAATGTTTTGTGAAACTTAGATTTTTGTTGACAAGAGGTTCCCACCTTGGTATCAAACATGATTGAAACAACACAAACTTCATATCAACACTTGAAATCAATTTTGTAAGTGATTATACCATAGTTATCAGTCATATTTTCAGATCTGAACACTATAGGTGTTTTTTGTATGATATCACTTGTTATGTGAAGTTTGTGTGTCTTATGACATCTTGGTTGTTTTACAGAGTTTTTGAATAATCACTTTGAGTATGATTTCTCGTTACTCTGTTTTTCAACAAAATACAATCAACCTTAGTATCAATGAATTTTGAGCTGAACTGTTATGTCAAATTGACTGTTAGATCGAATTTGACTGTCCAAGCTCTGATACCAATTGTTAGGATCTGAGGCTCTCGGAATTGTGTTTGTTTGCATAAATTGAACATTAAGTGCAACGGAAATGAACACAAACTTTGTAAACACAACTCAGGAAGAAAATAGTTTAGATAAACACATGCTTTTCATAGAATCGAATGATTATAATACAAACCAAAAGATTGTACAGCAAGCTTACAAACTAAACTCCCCCTCAGCTTGATGCTGCAAGGATGATTGAACAAGATTAAAGGATTTAATCAGAGGAGAAGGACTCACTCTGTCAATCAAATGTAACAGTACAGGGTACTGTTATATTTATAGGCAAACCAAACCACTGAAGCATCTCAACTGACGTCACCATGAAAGTAAGACATCTAACAACCTAACAAACTCTATCTACTGTTCTATAACAACTGATCATACAGACACTGATTACATTCTAAACACTGATGTATAAATACTGATTCTTCATTCCACTGTTGTAGTCAACCACTGATGTTGAGCATCAGTGCTTTCTTCAAAGGGTGATCAGACCTTGAATGAGCAGTACTTCAGTTCTTCAACAGTGCTTGGATTCCATCAGTAGATTGAGCTTCAGTCTTTAATCTTCATCAGTACTTTAGTAACAGTTGTCGTATTGAGCAGTGTTTTGAAGTCTGTCAGTTTCCAGATAACCACTGTCAAGGGGAGAGTCTAATGCGAACAGCTTAGAAAAAGATGAAGAAATCAGTCAAGGTCGAAGAAAAGCCCAAAGAACAGAAGGTAAAAGAACAGAAAGTGAAGCTTTCACAAGGGCAGAAAGACCGACTGAGAAAGAAAAGAAAGAAAGCTCGAGATTATCTTGAAAGGATTTTGTCTTCGGATACAACCGGAAAATCAGATAAAAGTTCTGGTGAATCGTCTTGCTCTCCAAAGAATGATAAGTCAAGCAACACGAATTCATCAGATACAAATATGAGGACAAAAGGGAGTGTAAAGAAATCAGATGTTAAGTATGGCGATGAATTTGTTTCTTCAGAAACAAAGGAGCCTCGTTCTGGCGATGATTCTGATTCGTCAAAATCAGAGGAGCCACAAGTTGAGCTCAAAAGTGAAAATTCAGTTCCGCCAATGGATGACATAAAATTTCCACCATTGCGAGCTGAAAATTATAAACAAAAAGTTGACGAAGTTGAAATTTCAAATCAGTCTTTTTCTGAAAAGAAAGATTTTGATGTTAAAAAAGCCTTTAACCCCAGTTCTAAACATTTTTAGAAAAATGGTTGACGGAACAGTCAAAGGGGTAAAGGAATTTTATGAATCAAAAAAAGAGAACTGACACACCGAGTGAAAGTAACCCGGATGCACCCAAGACTAGTCAGGCTTGGGTGTCACCTTTATTTACTTGAAAATCCTGACTTGCCGGAACTCCCAGGTTGGTAAGTGTGGAGTATGAATCGGCATCTTTTTTGAGAAATGTTTTATCAGGGACATTAAGTTGTACTTGATTTAACTTTCGAACGAAGTGATTGAGATAACAAAGTGATGAAGTAATCCCCTAAGAAAATCAACAAAACTAATTTTCCAGAAAAACCATTTTGATTAAAATAAACTTAAGTGTTTTGAAATCATAATGGGAAAATAGTTTGTTGTCAGGGGGAGTTCTGATTGTTTAAGCCAAGTGGATGGTGATTTGAGGCAATTTCTCATCAGTTTGTCACTTTGTTTGTGTAGTTTACTGCTTTATTTTTCAAATTTTCCCAGAAAATCAAAATTTGAAATATAATTTTGATTTTACGGGGAGAAAATTTTAAAAAAAAATAGAAAATTTGAAAAATTCATAAACATTGGAAAATTCAAAACGAGTTTTGTTGAGAAAAAGAAGAAATGATAGTACATCAGTGGACTATCACAACACGCTAAAGATTTGGAAAGTCAAAAAGTGATAAATGATTTCACTAAAGATATGTCAGTAGGTTTTTACTCATTTAGTAGATTGTTTTCGAGATATAAATATAAATTCAAATGCTTACTTATCTCGTGGGGAACATCTCTCGGATATATGGGTAACCCCCGAAATCTTGTTTGAAAGATTTTCTGTATCTGACATACTAGGTCTTTGTGCGTGGTGATATCTGGGGTATTATACCAGGACTTCTGATTTTGCGGGAGCAATAGCCTAGTCCTCGTATAATACTTTGCATAAGCTTTAATCATAAAGCCAGCCAACCCTCTGCTAAAAAATTGAGAAATATCGAAAGATATATATCAATGGCAGTTGAAGAAAAGATCCCCAAACTGGACACACCGAAAGTCGAACCGTCATCTCTTTGCTGAATGGAAGTTGTCACACCCCGATTTCCACGTGTCTCACCGGTGGGCCCGGTGGGGGATTACCGTGACGTAGTTGGCAACAATATAGTTAAACCACACAATTATATGAATGCACAGCGGAAGCATAAAGATAAATATAATTTCAACCTTTTGAATGTAATATCAAGTGTATTACAGAAGTCGAATTGTATCCACAGGGGATCATATATAAAATAAAGTATTGTTCAGTCAGATACAGCATCAAGTTTGCGAGACTATTCGTGATGCTAGGAAGCTATTCCCAGCCAATTTCGTGTAGTACCTGCACTTAATCTTTTGGGGAAAATACGTCAGTTTACACTGGTAAATACGTTCAACTGACACATTTAAAAATGTTTATTAAAATTGATTTGAATGCACGAGGCACAAACTCTTTTATAACTTGGGAAAATTATTTAAATCTTGTGAACGAATTACATGTCCTTTTATGCGTTCAGTAGCCCGGATCCTGTCCGGGTTAAAGATTAATAGACACACCACATTGCGTAAAACCGTAGTGTAAAAACCAACGGCTACGTCTTTTAATAATAATAATGTCGACATAATATACCAGGTGTACGCCTACACCGGGATGTCGAGGTCGTGGCCATTTCGTAAAATGATGCCAAGGATATCCGGGACAACGGTCATTAACCCCCCAAAGGCTTTTAAGTAACAAGACTGTTTAAATGAGCCGATCACATTATTCAATTAACCACCTAAGCGATGGAAGATGTGATGCTCAATCAAGCGGTATTAATATACCGTATCCCAAGCCTGTATAAGGGAAAATAAGTTAAAGTATTTACCTTTGCAAGTATATTCCTTAATGGATTACGTCACAGATAGCTTTTACTGGGGCTCCTATTCTGGAACGAAGGTTTTAATTAACCTATTAGAATCCTAACGGGTCTTTATATTGGCCGTAGCCTAGACCGGTTGGTTCCGAAATATAAATACGGTTTAATCGCGCGAAAAGGCAAAAACCGAGAATGGAGTGTGATTCTGACCCAACAAGTTCAGAGACTTGTTTTATATGGGTTTAAGGTTCACACTCTGGATTTCGGGGTCAAAATAATATGGTTTGACCCATATCGGCTAATTTATGAAAACTAGTCTCATAAGCCGAATCGTGCGCGCAATAGGCGCAACGGGTAACCGTAGGAGTCCTACGCTTGTTTCCTAAGTTAATATGCCTTAAAGAGGTTGTGGCATCAGTAGGATACCTTCCGTGATGCCCATAACGAGTTTTAGTTAATATATCGCCCCGTAGGGGTTTTTCGGTCACTTTAAAGACTTTTAAAGAGCTTTTCGAGTTCTACAGGAAATCTGAGTTTCCCGAACAGTTTATAAAGTCGAAAATACTTTATTTATTATTTAAAATCAGTATCAACTGGAATCGGGTCAAAAGACCTTGTAGAACTCAAGTTTTGGCCGAAAAGGGCATATTCGGTATTTACCGAACCGTAGCCATAACCGCAGGTTATGAGCAAGGTAAAAATTATTAAAAATCTTTAAAATTCCAAAAATATTATTTTACAACAGTGGGTAAAAGTTTTGGTGACGAAATCTTGGTTTAGATAGGCGTTATGCTAATTGCGCTGTTTATTACTAAAGTTTACTTTAATTGCGCTTTTTAGCATAACTCTCATTCTAAACCTCGGATTGACGTGAAACTTTAAGGACATGCTTATAATTTAGTAAGCAAGGTTATGGTCCGTTCACGCGTCCGAAATACTCGTTTTATTTTAAAAAGGCCGTTACGGTCAACTTTTAGGCGATTAACGGAAATGCGTAAAAGACTCGGACAAACAATGAACCGGTCACAGAGGGTTATACCATCATGTAACCTGGTCCTAAGAGAGTCCTAAGGCATATCTATACCTCACTAAAACGGGTCAGAACTGAAGTCAAAGCAAAGGTCAAACTTTTGCGACATTCGGCTCCGAACCGGGTCAATATAGCAAATGGCTGATTCAAACGAGCTTAGACAAGTTTAGATGCTTAATATCATGTTTTATAAGTGTCGAAACAGGTTTCATATCATCTGCATTACAATTTATACAAGAATCGTTAAAATAGCTTTCTGTTGACTTTTTAAGCATTCGTTTGACTCGACATTTGAGCTAGTAAGATTGGTGATCAGAGGGAACCCTTTTAGAGGTTTAATACCCACATGAATACCATCTCATAACTACCTTTGATCCGTCATAAGACTGAGCCATTACGGATTTATTTAGAAGTCAAACCGTAGTTACGACGGTTTGATTTTTAGCTATATTACTAAGTAAAATTGAACCACAAAGGATCTAAACGACTTACAGAAGCTTAGGCTTGCTTAGAGAACAAAGAAGAAGCTTGAGAGCTCATAGAATGATCAGTAGTTGAGTGTTTGAGGTGTGTGTTGGTTATGAACCAAACATGCCTATTTATAGTGTTCAAAATGCCTTAAGATCATTACACATTGGTCTACAGCTGGTCATGGATGATGGGCAGGTGGCCTAGAGTGTTATGGGTCGTGTAGGGGGCGCCCATGCCTCATTTATTGATGGTTTGATCGTTCACTAGCTCAAAAGGCATAAAAATCCAAGGTTTCTGCATCTGGGCGTCCCACGCGGCCCGCATGGAGGATCCATGCATTTTGTACGCGGGCCGCCTGATGTTTAAAAAATCAGGCGCGTATCTTAGGGGGCTCGCGGCCCGCCTTCACTTAACCCAGAACATAACGCGGGTCGCGAGAGGTTAGATTTTCAGGTTTTTTAAATCTTTTGTAATTATGACAAAATCCTGGTAATTAATAACGAAATCTTTTGTAATTATTAACCTGACTTTTTGGGTTTGAAGGGGTAACTTTGCGGTTTGGCCCTAGGTTAATTACAACTAGGGACCTCGTGTTATTTACCCGCATTGTTAAGTCCCCGGTTAGTTTATTAATTATTCTGAAAGCCTTAACTTTCATTGTTGACGCTTTTAACCCTTCTCATACGAATTCGATCATAACTTTCTCGTTTTAAAACGGAACTTCGCGGAATTTATACAGTATATTCTAGTGAGCGTATAATACTGTTACAAAGCCTCGGGAGCGTTAAAGGGTCACTCAGAGGTATAATTAAACATGTTGACACGGTTAACCCCTGTAGCTTGTAATCTCTCACTTTCTTCCGCGTTTCGCTTCCGTACGATCCATGATTTATTCGTTTGAAGGTACAAGCACCACTTAGGGTTACTATACAGTATATTTACCCTCGTTTGACATTTATAACCCTCGAATTTATATACTTTCAAGGTTTGTCAATATTAGTCCTTTATTTAATATCAGTGCCACGTGTAAACAAATGACACATGTTAACACATCATTGGACACAAAAATTCGAGGTGTTACATCCTCACCCCCTTAAAATAAATCTCGACCCGAGATTTACTCAAATAAATAAGGGTATTTTTCTTTCATTGTGGCTTCGACTTCCCACGTATATTCGGGACCTCTACGAGCATCCCATTTGACCTTTACAATCGGTACGTGCTTTCGTCGAAGCTTTTTCACCTGTCGATCTTCAATCGACAATGGCTTCTCTACGAATTTCAAGCTCTCATCTATATGCACATCTGTGTGTGGGATCACCAATGATTCATCGGCGAAGCACTTCTTGAGATTGCAGATGTGGAACACGTTGTGAATTCCATTGAGCTCTTCAGGCAAGTTCAATTTATAGGAGACTGATCCGACACGTTCAATGACCTCAAAAGGTCCTATGTACCTCGGACTCAGCTTACCCTTCTTGCCGAAACGCATCACCCCCTTCCAGGGTGACACTTTAAGCAACACCTTTTCACCTACCTAGAAGTGAAAATCCTTACGCTTCGGATCAGCGTAGCTCTTCTGCCTATCGCGGGCAGCCTTGAGACGTTCCCGAATCTGGACAATCTTGTCCGTTGTCTGGAAAACTATCTCCGGTCCTGATAATTGGACCTCTCCCACTTCCGCCCAACAAACAGGCGATCTACATTTCCTACCGTATAATGCCTCCAAAGGCGCAGCCTTTATGCTGGTATGGTAGCTGTTATTGTTGGAGAATTCGATTAGGGGTAGGTTCTTATCCCAGTTACCACCTAAATCGATAGCACACGCGCGTAGCATGTCCTCTAACGTTTGAATGGTACGCTCACTCTGACCGTCCGTCTGTGGATGGTAAGCCGTACTGAAGTTCAAACGCGTGCCCAAAGATTGCTCGAAACTCTTCCAGAAATGAGACGTGTATCTGGTATCCCTGTCGGAGATAATAGACACAGGTATGCCGTGTAAGGCTACAATCTTATCAACATAAAGTTGGGCTAGCATATCGGAGCTATACGTCTCCTTGATGGGTAGAAAATGAGCTGATTTAGTCAGCCTATCGACTATGACCCATATTGTGTCGTTTCCTTTCCTTGTTTTGGGTAACTTGGTTATGAAGTCCATAGTTACGCATTCCCACTTCCACTCGGGAAGTTCAGGCTGTTGTAGAAAGCCAGACGGCTTTTGGTGCTCGGCTTTGACTTGAGCACAAGTCAAGCACTTTGCTACGTGGGCGGCTACAGACTTTTTCAAGCCTATCCACCAATAGTTTGCCTTTAAGTCATGGTACATTTTGTCCGCTCCAGGATGGACAGAATATTTGGAACTATGGGCTTCCTGGAGGATAACATCCCGTAGTCCTCCATAAATCGGAACCCATATTCGTCCGTTCAATCTAAGGATTCCATCCTTGCTAAGAGTTAACTGCTCTTCAGTTACTCCTAACTTTTCCTTAGGATAATTAGCTTCCAACACAGCCTCTCTCTGTGCAGCTAAGATCCTTTCAATCAAGTTATTCTTGACTTCAATGCTCTTGGCATTGATTCGAATAGGTTTTACCCTTTCTTTCCTGCTCAAGGCATCAGCGACTACATTCGCTTTGCCGGGATGGTACCTGATCTCACAATCATAATCATTCAATGTTTCCATCCAACGGCGTTGCCTCATGTTCAACTCTTTCTGGTTGAACAGATGTTGAAGGCTTTTGTGATCAGAATAAATCACAAATTTAATACCATAGAGGTAATGCCTCCACAATTTCAATGCAAATACAACGGCACCCAATTCCAAATCGTGGGTGGTGTAATTCTTTTCGTGCACCTTTAATTGTCTTGAAGCATAGGCAATAACTTTGCCTTTCTGCATAAGTACACACCCCATGCCCGTGTGTGATGCATCGCAGTAAACTACGAATTCATCTGGTAGTGTCAACACAGGTGCGTTGCTTAGTTTCTGCTTCAGGATTTCGAAGGACTCTTGCTGCTTTGGGCCCCAATTGAACTTTTCTTTCTTCTTGGTTAGGGAAGTCAAGGGCGCAGCAATCCTCGAAAAATTCTCAATAAATCTCCTGTAGTATCCTGCTAACCCCAGGAAACTACAAATTTCGGTAGGCGTCTTTGGCTCTTGCCAGTTCATGACTGCCTCCACCTTAGCGGGATCCACCTGGATACCACGCTCACTTACAACGTGACCCAAAAATTGAACCTCTCGTAGCCAGAATTCGCATTTAGAGAATTTGGCGTAGAGTTTCTCACGTTGTAGCAATTCGAGAATACAACGGAGGTGTTTCTCGTGGTCAGCTTGGTTCTTTGAATATATGAGGATATCGTCGATGAAGACTATGACAAATTTGTCCAAGTACGGCTTGCAGACGCGATTCATGAGATCCATGAACGCAGCCGGTGCATTTGTGAGCCCAAAAGGCATCACTAGGAACTCGTAATGACCGTAGCGAGTCCTAAATGTTGTCTTATGCACATCTTCATCTCTGACCTTTAGCTGATGATAGCCCGACCTTAAGTCGATCTTCGAGAAGTAGCTCGCTCCTTGCAGTTGATCGAACAGATCGTCGATCCTTGGCAAAGGATACCTATTCTTTATGGTAACTTTGTTTAGCTCACGGTAATCGATGCACAAGTGCATCGATCCGTCATTCTTCTTTACAAATAGGACAGGTGCTCCCCAGGGAGACGAACTAGGTCTGATAAAACCTTTTGCCAACAGTTCGTCCAACTGGGTCCTTAATTCCTTCATTTCAGTCAGAGCAAGCCTGTAAGGCGCTCTAGCTATAGGAGCTGCTCCGGGTATGATATCTATTTTGAATTCCACTTGTCTATCTGGTGGTAAACCAGGTAGTTCTTCGGGGAAAACCTCGGAATATTCAGAAATAACAGGAAGATCCTCCATCTTCGGCTTGGGCTCTTCAATTATCACCTGAGCCATGTAAATGACACAGCCTCTGTTCAAACATCTAGAAGCCTTGAGCATAGATACGTCCTCGGGTAATCCATACTGCGTGTCACCTCGAATGGTAAGCGATTCATCACTCGGAGTCTTTAGCACAATATGCCTTCTGTTGCAAATGATTTGGGCCTGATTGCGGGATAACCAGTCCATGCCTAGAACAATGTCGAAACCCGCTAGTTTGAAAGGAAGTAGAGATAGAGGAAAAGAATGGTTCTTAATGGATATTTCACATCCCTCTAGAACAGTGGAGACGGTTTCTATCGTGCCGTCTGCTAACTCTACCTCGTATTTTACGTCTAGGGTTCTGATAGGCATATTCAATAGTTCGCAAAATTTTTGGTCTACAAAGGATTTATCAGCGCCTGAATCGAAAAGTACTCTTGCAAATATATTATTTACGAGAAAAGTACCTGTAAGTACATTGTCGTTCAGCACAGCCTCCTTTGCATCCATACGGAAGACCCTCGCATTTGTCTTCTTGTTCTTTTCTGGTTTCCTGGCATTCTTGGGACAGTTACTCTTGATATGCCCCTTTTCGTTGCAACCATAGCATGTTGCATCCTTGATTTTCTTGCAGTCCACCGTCTTATGGTCCTTGGACTTGCATAGTCCACAGGCAAAAGACTTTGGCTGGGACTGTGAATTCGACCCAAACCTACATTTTCCAGAATGGGGTTTCTGGCAGATTTTGCATTTGGGCCTTTCTCCAGCTTGCCCATCTTTCTTTGCTTCAGTCCCTCTCTTGCCTTCACCGTTTCCACGGTGTTTCTTTCCTGACCTACGTGAGGTGTCGTCCTCACGTTTCCTCTTTTCCGCCTCCTTGCTCCTTAGCGTCCTTAGACGGACAGCATCTAAAGTGAGAGACAAGGAGAGGTTAGTTACTGACCTGAAGGTCGTCGGCCGAGAGGCCTTCACACTAGCCTTTATCGCAGGCTCTAAGCCCCCAACGAAACGGGCGATTCTCCTGGACTCTGGTGTCACAAGGTACGGGACCAGGCGAGACATCGTATTGAAGCTCGTTAAATAGGCCTGGCAGTCCAGGTTTGTCATCACCAGTGACACAAAATCAGACTCGATCTTCTCTACCTCATGCTGAGGACAGTAGTTTTCCTTAATGAGAGCAATAAATTCCTCCCATGTCATTTTGTATAGAGCAGACTTACCGGATGCCTGTACCAACGCTCTCCACCACGCTAGGGCCTCGCCCTTAAATGATTGTGACACAAACTTCACCACATCCTTCTCCGCACACCCACTGATGTCCACAATAGTGTCCATCTCATCCAGCCAGGTGATATAATCCACAACACCCTTCTCCCCTGTGAATTCCCGGGGCTTACAAGACACGAAGTACTTGTAGGTGCAACCCTTGGCACCGGACGCATCCGTATATTCTCGTTCATGACGAATACTATTTTCAGCGGACGAGTGATTATCGTCATCTTTCTTGGGTTTGGAGAGTGGTTTGGATTGTGAATTTGGTTTGGAGGGTGGTTTTGATACGGTTCTGCTATGAGACTCAGTGTATTGACGATCCAGAGCTGCCTGAACAGCGTTGTCAATCAGAGCCTTTAGCTGTGCGCCTGTCAGATGCACTTGCGCATTATCGTAGTCATCTTCGTTTGTATGGCTGTTTTCTCCGTTGGGGTCCGCCATTGTAACTTGTATCTGTTACAGAAGATAACAAAATTTTATTTAGGAGTTTATTATAGGATTGTCTTTTATGACAATTTGTTAATCATGGTAACAGAGACCATATCTGATTAACTTATTACTCACTTAGTTTTAGGATCTGAATATATCCTATTTTAGCTATAACACTAATATCGGCGGTATAAAGCCTAATCACGAGGATGTTTTATAATATTAGCCGAGATTTCAGAGAATCAAAGGCATAGAGGTTTGAACCGTAGTTATTTTACCCCTTTCTGACAGGGAGTCATAAACTACCACTGTCTTTTGTCCTTTATAAGACAATTATTACGGCCCATAGGCACTACACCACTAATGGATGTTTTAATAAGGTTGGCCCGTAGGCACTATATCACTAATGGATGTTTTAATACGGTCGGCTCGTAGGCACTACATCACTAATGGATGTTTTAATACGGTCGGCCCGTAGGCACTACATCACTAATGGATGTTTTAATAATGATCATCTCTATTGATGATTTAACCCATGATCCATAAATCATTTAGTTGGGTTTTTGAAATCCCTTAAAGGATTATTGTATAAGAATGACGTGCGTGATTTTAACTAATCACATCTGCCATGATCGTCAACATGCTTGCAGAGGTTAACAGGGAATCTGAATCTTTTAATTAGGTCATACCATCTTGGCCGGATCTTAAAAGACACCAGGCTAGGTTTCACTCTTAAGATTCTTTATTTAGGCAGATCAATTTAAAAGGAATGGTTTTGATTTATTTCATATATAGTGATAACAAAATGAAATTCATAATATAACATTCCAAAATATTAATACGATTACACACCGCCCTAAACGGGACTTTTAAATAGTACATACCTACATAGAGGTTTTAAAACAAGAGACAAGTCCACGCAGGGACTAGTGCAAGATAAGTGTCCATGCAAGGACTAAAAGATAAGTCCACGTAGAGACTGAAATACGATAAGTGTCCACGCAGGGACTTATTTCAAAGTAGAAGTTACATTAGTACAACTATTAAGGGCTAGTGGTCACGTTTCTTCTTTTTGCCCTTTAGTAGGTTCGCCAAGCCTTTGAGAAATCCTCGGTGGCTCTTTTTCTCTTCCTCGAACTCTCTCTCCACATGATCTAGTCGTTGGAGTATCTCTTCCTGTTCAGGAGGAGAGAAACGTGGTTGTGGCGCTTGTTGCGGAACTGGAGGTCTGGGAGGTATTGGATACCCATGAGCTGAGTAGTCCGGTGCTCCCATGTTCCCATGAGCTCCGTCAGGATAGCGTGCATTATATCTAGCCGACACCACATATGGGTCGTGCTCGTAATTATAGTTGTAATGTGCTTGTGACGGTTCGAACGGGTTGTAAGCCGTTGGACCCGTGTAAGCAGGTATGGGTTGGTCATACCCAAATGGTGGCGAATTTGGTGCAGCTGGTGCGGAGTTCGCCTCCTGAATAGGACTTGAAGGTCCTTCTTCTTGTAGTGGCGGATAGTGGCTACTACTAGAGTGTCGAGGGGTGCTGAAGCGGAAATCCCCTCCTCCTCGTGTGGACATACGAGCATTTGTCCTCCTATGCCTAGGCGGATCAGGCACTACTGGCTGTACCGGTGGCGGAGGTGGTGGCGTAACTGCCATGAAGCGTGAATCCTCGGAGGGATCCTGCGGATGTCGCGGTTGTTGTGACGTCTGCTGAGGTGGTGTGTAGTACCACTCATGTCGGTCAAACAACGCTTGAAAGCTATCTGGTCCCTGATAGGGTGTGCCATGGAAGGATGACCCATCAGAGACTTTTATTGGATGCGTGGGCGTACCACGAGCAGGTTCTGTCGGATCAGTATCTTCGTCCATATGATCTTCAGAGAAGTGATCTTGTGGCCCTAGTGGAACAAAACCTGAAGGTTCCTGGATGTAGTCAGCTGGATTAAACTGACCTCTGAAGTATGGAGTAGGGTCGTCAAAATTTCAGTGCGACACCGAACGCTATAGAGGGATGAAGGAGGGTTGCGGGTTGTTGGGATCATTCTCTGAATTTGGCCCGAATGAGTGCCGGTATGATGGCGTCGAGCTGTGCGAGGTGGAATGCTTCGCGGGTTCGTAAAGGTCTCTTCGCCTCTGCGGTTCTTCACTCCTTGTAGTCAAAGGAGCTCGCGTACCTGAAGGCCCGGCTTCGTGATCGTGATGAGTAACGATCTCTCCTCTGCCTCTTCTTCCCCTTCCTCTTCCTCGGAATATCACTGGCGGCATATTTCCTGCTTTATAAAACTTTAAATACCAATAATAAAGAAAAGACAAAATTGGAATAACAATTCGAATTTGTCCTAAGTTCTTGTCTAGACTCAAGTATGTGCAATTGTGTCACTGAGATTAAACACATTAGGATAGTGTTTAATTCACTCAATGTTGGCTCTGATACCAACCTGTCACACCCCGATTTCCATGTGTCTCACCGGTGGGCCCGGTGGGGGATTACCGTGACGTAGTTGGCAACAATATAGTCAAACCACACAATTATATGAATGCACAGCGGAAGCATAAAGATAAATATAATTTCAACCTTTTGAATGTAATATCAAGTGTATTACAGAAGTCGAATTGTATCCACAGGGGATCATAAATAAAATAAAGTATTGTTCAGTCAAATACAGCATCAAGTTTGCGAGACTATTCGTGATGCTAGGAAGCTATTACCAGCCAATTTCGTGTAGTACCTGCACTTAATCTTTTGGGGAAAATACGTCAGTTTACACTGGTAAATACGTTCAACTGACACATTTAAAAATGTTTATTAAAATTGATTTGAATGCACGAGGCACAAACTCTTTTATAACTTGGGAAAATTATTAAAATCTTGTGAACGAATTACATGTCCTTTTATGCATTCAGTAGCCCGGATCCTGTCCGGGTTAAAGATTAATAGACACACCACATTGCGTAAAACCGTAGTGTAAAAACCAACGGCTACGTCTTTTAATAATAATAATGTCGACATAATATACCGGGTGTACGCCTACACCGGGATGTCGAGGTCGTGGCCATTTCGTAAAATGATGCCAAGGATATCCGGGACAACGGTCATTAACCCCCCCCCCCAAAGGCTTTTAAGTAACAAGACTGTTTAAATGAGCCGATCACATTATTCAATTAACCACCTAAGCGATGGAAGATGTGATGCTCAATCAACCGGTATTAATATACCGTATCCCAAGCCCGTATAAGGGAAAATAAGTTAAAGTATTTACCTTTGCAAGTATATTCCTTAATGGATTACGTCACAGATAGCTTTTACTGGGGCTCCTATTCTGGAACGAAGGTTTTAATTAACCTATTAGAATCCTAACGGGTCTTTATATTGGTCGTAGCCTAGACCGGTTGGTTCCGAAATATAAATACGGTTTAATCGCGCGAAAAGGCGAAAACCGAAAATGGAGTGTGATTCTGACCCAACAAGTTCAGAGACTTGTTTTATATGGGTTTAAGGTTCACACTCTGGATTTCGGGGTCAAAATAATATGGTTTGACCCATATCGGCTAATTTATGAAAACTAGTCTCATAAGCCGAATCGTGCGCGCAATAGGCGCAACGGGTAACCGTAGGAGTCCTACGCTTGTTTCCTAAGTTAATATGCCTTAAAGAGGTTGTGGCATCAGTAGGATACCTTCCGTGATGCCCATAACGAGTTTTAGTTAATATATCGCCCCGTAGGGGTTTTTCGGTCATTTAAAGACTTTTAAAGAGCTTTTCGAGTTCTACAGGAAATCTGAGTTTCCCGAACAGTTTATAAAGTCTAAAATATTTTATTTATTATTTAAAATCAGTATCAACTGGAATCGGGTCAAAAGACCTTGTAGAACTCAAGTTTTGGCCGAAAAGGGCATATTCGGTATTTACCGAACCGTAGCCATAACCGCAGGTTATGAGCAAGGTAAAAACTATTAAAAATCTTTAAAATTCCAAAAATATTATTTTACAACAGTGGGTAAAAGTTTTGGTGACGAAGTCTTGGTTTAGATAGGCATTATGCTAATTGCGCCGTTTATTACTAAAGTTTACTTTAATTGCGCTTTTTAGCATAACTCTCATTCTAAACCTCGGATTGACGTGACACTTTAAGGACATGCTTATAATTTAGTAAGCAAGGTTATGGTCCGTTCACGCGTCCGAAATACTCGTTTTATTTTAAAAAGGCCGTTACGGTCAACTTTTAGGCGATTAACGGAAATGCGTAAAAGACTCGGACAAACAATGAACCGGTCACAGAGGGTTATACCATCATGTAACCTGGTCTTAAGAGAGTCCTAAGGCATATCTATACCTCACTAAAACGGGTCAGAACTGAAGTCAAAGCAAAAGTCAAACTTTTGCGACATTCGGCTCCGAACCGGGTCAATATAGCAAATGGCTGATTCAAACGAGCTTAGACAAGTTTATATGCTTAATATCATGTTTTATAAGTGTCAAAACAGGTTTCATATCATCTGCATTACAATTTATACAAGAATCGTTAAAATAGCTTTCTGTTGACTTTTTAAGCATTCGTTTGACTCGACATTTGAACTAGTTAGAGTGGTGATCAGAGGGAACCCTTTTAGAGGTTTAATACCCACATGAATACCAACTCATAACTACCTTTGATCCGTCATAAGACTGAGCCATTACGGATTTATTTAGAAGTCAAACCGTAGTTACGACGGTTTGATTTTTAGCTATATTACTAAGTAAAATTGAACCACAAAGGATCTAAACGACTTACAGAAGCTTAGGCTTGCTTAGAGAACAAAGAAAAAGCTTGAAAGCTCATAGAATGATCAGTAGTTGAGTGTTTGAGGTGTGTGTTGGTTATGAACCAAACATGCCTATTTATAGTGTTCAAAATGCCTTAAGATCATTACACATTGGTCTACAGCTGGTCATGGATGATGGGCAGGTGGCCTAGAGTGTTATGGGTCGTGTAGGGGGCGCCCATGCCTCATTTATTGATGGTTTGATCGTTCACTAGCTCAAAAGGCATAAAAATCCAAGGTTTCTGCATCTGGGCGTCCCACGCGGCCCGCATGGAGGATCCATGCATTTTGTACGCGGGCCGCCTGATGTTTAAAAAATCAGGCGCGTATCTTAGGGGGCTCGTGGCCCGCCTTCACTTAACCCAGAACATAACGCGGGTCGCGAGAGGTTAGATTTTCAGGTTTTTTAAATCTTTTGTAATTATGACAAAATCCTGGTAATTAATAACGAAATCTTTTGTAATTATTAACCTGTCCTTTCGGGTTTGAAGGGGTAACTTTGCGGTTTGGCCCTTGGTTAATTACAACTAGGGACCTCGTGTTATTTACCCGCATTGTTAAGTCCCCGGTTAGTTTATTAATTATTCTGAAAGCCTTAACTTTCATTGTTGACGCTTTTAACCCTTCTCATACGAATTCGATCATAACTTTCTCGTTTTAAAACGAAACTTCGCGGAATTTATACAGTATATTCTAGTGAGCGTATAATACTGTTACAAAGCCTTGGGAGCGTTAAAGGGTCACTCAGAGGTATAATTAAACATGTTGACATGGTTAACCCCTGTAGCTTGTAATCTCTCACTTTCTTCCGCGTTTCGCTTCCGTACGATCCATGATTTATTCGTTTGAAGGTACAATCACCACTTAGGGTTACTATACAGTATATTTACCCTCGTTTGACATTTATAACCCTCGAATTTATATACTTTCAAGGTTTGTCAATATTAGTCCTTTATTTAATATCAATGCCACGTGTAAACAAATGACACGTGTTAACACATCATTGGACACAAAAATTCGAGGTGTTACAGAAGTTCTGACCTGAGCTCTCATGGTTTCGCATTTACCCGTTTACATATATCACTAGTGTACACTCACCTGTAAGACTGAATATAGAAATCTGGATACGGGAGTATATTCTGAGGTGGGACACCCGAATAAGTCAAGTAATTAAAACACCTAACTCATATCTCGTAACAGTTGAACTTTGTGTGAAAGTTTAAGTGGATCGGTATACAGACAATCTAAGTGAATCATTTAGAACTTAAAATGTCTAAAGCTTAATGGTGTTGGTGTTTTGTCTCAAAAACTGATATGATCCTCTTACACAAACTCACAAAAATATTGTCTTTAAATATTTCTTTCCTGTATTTCATTAAACACAAAAAAATCCAAAAAGAATGTGTTTTAGCATAAAATTTTGAAAAATTCAAAAAGATTTTACTTCATCTTATTTTCGACAACTGATGTTGAAAAGCTGATTTTCAAAATTCTAAATGCTAAACAGGATGAATGACAGTGGGTTGGGAGAGTTTATTTGAGATGAGAAATGATTTTGAAATGTTTAAATGGTTCATTAATTTGAATCAAAATTTTGTGAGTGTTACGAATTCAAGAGGTTAAGTAGAGTTTATTAACATCAAAATTGTTTATCTTACAATTGGTAGAGATGTGTACACGTTTGAGTCAGGATTCGTTCTCAAGGCAATAGCAAATTTCAGACTGCAATCCCGGAACAACTTAAGGGGGAGTCTGTTAGCAAAGGGAAGTTTGAAGAGTGAAAGAGCTAGATTCAGATTCTGGAGAATTGTGACACCTGTGTCACCGCGACCATCAAATGAATACCAAGCCAATGAAATATCGTATTTCATACTTGGGATCTTGTATAAACATGTGTATCTATTGCACATATCAATTCTTGTTCAATTTCAAACTCTACAACGCTTTCTGGAGAACTATACGCAAACTAGTGCGCAAACGTACTCAGTTTAATGCGACAAATACTCCGGGACATCAACATATACTTAACATACCTTAAATAACCTTTACATAACTTAGAAATAAGTTTTGAAGGCTTTGGTATAGCAAAAACAAGTTAATTCGCTTACAGGGACTAAACTTGACAAACTGCGAAAGTATGTCAATTTGAACTGTAACGAACATTCCGGAACATGTCCATAAGTTAAACATACCATAAATATCGTTTACATAGCTTAGAAATAGGCTTTGAAGGGTTTGGTATGCTAAAACAAACTTTTGGATCATTCAGGGGCTAAAAGTGTCAAAAAGTGCACAAGTTTGCACTTTCGCGCATAACTTACGTTCTGAATACATCCGGACATCCAAAAATTTATGTAAGCATTATAATATTATGCCTTAGTGTTTGGCATGACAAAAATCTATTCGTCGCGTCATTTGGATCGTCTTTCACGCTTATGCGCATTCCGTCGTAATTAAGCGAACATCGCGATCGTACGGCCAAACGAACCGACATCCGGAATATTTTTGAGCATATTTCAAGTCCCCTACACTTTAACTTCATCTTAGAGCCTTGAAATGAGGTTAACTGGGCTTAAACGTGCCAAAAATGTACGTGTTTCTGAAGTGCAGGGACCAAAATTGAAAATTCTGATCTGTGACCCTCAGGCGGGGCGCGTAAAGGTAAGGCCAACCTTTACGCGGGGCGCGTGGGACTGTCAGACCAGATTCAATGTTTGCATTCAATGCAGTTGGCCTTTCGTGTTGGACTCTATATGCCCAAGACACATATTAAATTGATGTGGCTAGTACGTTATGATCCAAGTCGGGTCATACCCAATAACAAGCTAGACAAACACCTATAATATTTGTTTATGATATGATCAAACAAATGAATATTAACACTTACAATATTTAGAAATCGGTTTTCTAAATAAATTGCACTTGACAAGCTAGTAAATTATATGGATAATTTATTTTGAGAGAATATTTTGTTTTGTTATTTAATGGGTTAAATGACTTAATAAAAGTTGTATAAGTCTTAAAACATGTGATGTTATAATTTTATAAAAGTTATAAAATTATATAAGACTTAAAATGCTATTATAAGAAAATTATTGATTTTTTTATAAAAATAAAAGCTAGGCCGTTTTCCCCATGGGAACTCACAAAAGTTTTTTGGTCCAATCATAATACATGCATTTTGCATGTCTAGATGATGCTTGATTGGCCAATTTGGGTGGCAACTCTCTCTCTCTCTCATCCTTTTAAGTAAAGGGTGTTGCAAGACTTGTTACTAGAATTTTTTTTACAAGTTTTTTCAAGTTGCAAGAACTCTCAAAACTCCTCAAAATTTTCGGCCAAGAGTGTCAAGAGGGATTTTCAAGTGAGTTTTCAAGTGTAGAAATCCTAGCAATCTTAAGGTGTTTGTTGGAAGCTTGGGGGTATACTAGCTTGAGGCTTTCTCGTTTGGAAGCTACCATTCAAGAATCATCATCATCTTCCATCTCCTTGCTCTAAGAAAGGTTGATTTCTCAAACACCCTATGGTTGTATTTTGATAGCATGCATGTCATATATGGATCCGATTTTGGGTTTTTGCAATTAAAATGGTTTTAAATCTCGCGAAGTAACATGTTTTAAATCCTTATTCCGCTGCGTTTTAATTTTATTCGGATAAAATTACTTTGATAAACATGTGAAAACCCCAACAATGGCATCTAGAGCCGCTTATATGAGTGCTTGCTTCATCGGATTTAAAGATTTTCGGGTTTTCGGGTTTGGAGAAACCCAATAGCCAAAATTTTATCCATGGTTTTCCTTTGTTTTTTCAAGATTTATTTCCTACATGCATAAAGGAATCTTGAAAAAATTATGTCATATGGATGATTTGTTTTGTTTGGACAAAAACCCACATTTTTCGGTTTTTCATTCTTGGCCGAAAAAAATATAGGTTGTAAAAGGAAACCATTTTGCTCTTGAAATTTATATATATTCGGATATATATTTTGGTGTTCATAACCTAGCCATGACCTTGTATGAGTATGTTTGTGTTTGTGATTTTAGTTAATTATTCAATGGGTTGTAATAATTATTATTTTGTCTTCCATTTGTAAAAATATGTAATTTATTTATTTTCATTTGATATGTAAGTAAATAGATTAGATGCATTTTATTTTACTAGGAAAATGTATTAGGATACTTTTATGTAAAAGAAGATGCACACAAAAATGCGGGTTTGGTTTTTGCCAATTTCAGGCATAAAGGACTTCATAGTTCTTAACGGGATTTTAGCCCGATAACCAAAACACATTTTTGAGTCCAAAGGAGTTTGGAGCTGAATTTAAAAGACATTTGGAAGCCCAAGAAAGTGAAGAAATCACAACACAAGATGAAGACTTGAAGCATTTGGATGCGGGATCAAGTGGGAGTTCACCGACACCTATTGTGTCCATATTCACCCTTTAGGAAGGACCTTTTGACACACTTGTTTCGGCTAACAAGTGTGGTCAAAATAGTTGGCTATGGTTATACACCTTTTAACAATAAGTGTTGTGTGCTTGTATGGTTACTTATTTTTATGGTTGTTTGGATGATACTTGGATATGCATGCTTAACAACTAATAACCCGTAACAAGCTTAAAATTGGTTCTTACAAAATCATTAAAACGATTAATAAAAGGTTTTATTAAAAATTAATGATTTTATAATAAAATGGGTTTTATTAAAAGAACCTTGAAAATTGGTTTTCATTAAAGTACCATTGATTTGAATGCATGCAAATATATGGTACATAAAATTTTTCTAAACTAGAATTTTGAAAAAATAAAAATCCCTTTTATAAAACAAGTCAAACACCATCCTTTTATACAACACTCGAATTACTTGGGAACTCTTTGTGGGATAAAGGTCACCTAACCACATTTGAGGAAACTTGTATATTTGAGGTGGGTTCACCATGTTTGTGGGATAAAGGTCACCTAACCACTTATGTGTGTAAACTCACATGTGTGTGTAAGTTGGACGACTTGATTTGGAAACCATGAACTTAGGGTCACCGAAGCATGGGGAACAAAGGTGTTGATGGGATTAAACATGCCAACTAAACATAAAGATGTTTAACCGATCCCATATAGCTAGAAGTTGCAAAGAGTTGCAATCGTCAAACGTTGACTACCTTGTTAATTTAAATAATGGGATAAAGGTCACCTAACCAATATTTAAATGTAACGTTGGATTCTAGATTTTAATTATTAATTGTCTATGAGACATTAAAAGGGTATTAATGATTAAAATTTTAATAATATCGAAAATACTAAAATTGAACTTTGTTAAAATTTTGTAGATGGCCGCTAACAATGCAAACCCGATTACCCAAACCGTCCGTAACCTATCACTAAGAACCATCCTTGAAAAGGATCGTCTCAACCATAACAACTTCATGGATTGGTTTCGAAACTTGAGAATTGTTCTCAAGCAAGAGAAGATATCCTATGTGTTGGACGATCCCATTCCCGATCAACCTGACGAGGAAGATGTAGAAGCCTACAATGATTGGGTTAAGTATACCGAGGACTCCATGCAAGCCTCTTGCCTCATGTTGGGAACAATGATTCCCGAGATTCAAAAGGACTTTGAACATCATGGAGCATACGACATGATTACCCAATTGAAGGAAATGTTCCTACAACAAGCAAGGGTAGAACGCTTCGAAACGGTTCGAGCGCTTCATGCATGTCGAATGGAGGAAACCCAATCAGTCTCATCTTACGTCCTTAAGATGAAAAGCCACATTGATCGCCTCGAGAGGCTCAATTGTCCTGTCTCTAAAGAGTTGGCTACGGATTTGATCCTCAACTCTTTAACAAAGAAATTTGAGAGCTTTGTTATGAACTATAACATGAACGGATGGGACAAGAGTATTGGTGAGCTTCATGCAATGCTCAAATCGGCCGAAGCAGGAATGGGTAAAAAGGCTTTACACGTTCTAACGATCAATGAGGTAGGCAAGAAAGGGCATCACCCCGACACCAAAGCAAATGTTGCCAAGGGAAAGGGACACGTCAAAGGGAAGGGAAAAAGAAAGGCAAAAGCAGAACCACCAAAACCAAAAGAGAAGAAGGCAAAAGTTGCCACAACCGATCCATGCTTTGAGTGTGGAGAGATAGGACATTGGAAAAGGAATTGTCCAACCTATCTCAAAGAGTTGAAAAACAAGAGGGATGCAGGGCAAACCTCAGGTACAATCTTTATGATACATATTGATCTAAATGTTATTGTTGGTCCCTGGTTGATCGGGATCTTCCTGTTAATGAATGTCACACTATGATTGTTGTGCGGAATTCAACAAATCATATACAGATACAGAGAGACATATGATTTCCATGTTCAACAGTCTGCAATTCAATAGAAATATATGACAAGATACAAGTTCCAGTTGATCACAGACTTCAGCTCTCTAGATTACAGACCGATTCAAAAGTCCTAAATGAGCTGACAGAACTTCTATTTATAGGCCAGTCAGAATAAGCTAAGTGCTGTTCGATCGGTTAGGCTAACCGATCGGTTGGGCCACCCGATCGAACAGCTGTTCGATCGGTTAGGCTGTTCGATCGGCTAGGCCAGCCGATCGGCTTACAAAGCAGCACTTTTACAATACAAACCCTGTATTCTGACGCCTTATACATTAAACTATACATCTTTAACAAAACAAAGACTTTAAGCTGACGGAAGCTACAGACGTTTATGTACTAACAGACTCCCCCTCGGATGTAGCTGTAGTCCCTTCCAGCAAAGTCTTGATTACCTCCTGTTGCGTCTTCTATCTCGTGCCTTTTGTTTTCTCTTTTCTTCTCGTTCAGCTAACATTTGTCTTCTTTTATGTCTTCCCTCCGTTATCCACCAATTTCTGTACACTGGATCTCCATCTCTTTTTCTGTCCCACTTAGGGATCTTGTTCTCTTCAGACTCTATGGGTGTCTGATCAGTAGGAGGTACAAATCCGAAATTTCGTCTTCCTCTTTCAGCAGCTTTTCTCTGAATTTCCTTGGATCTTAAACTTCTCTTGTACACCTTCAGAAACTCATCAACCTCTAGATCTCTCCATGAAGTTTTCCAGTTCTTACCAGAGTTGATTTCTTTAGCAAAACAGACATCAACTACACTCTGGTATTGTTGAGCAATGACTTTGTCTTTCTTGTCATAGATTATCTTGTTGACAAACAAGCAATCTATGTCTTTCTTTGAGCAATTTACCAGCCACATCGGGTCTAGAATACAAATCTTCCTAGCTTCACCAGTGTCTTTATCGTACAAAGAGATCACAGCTTCAGCAGTAGAAGGATTATAGAGCCATGCTTGAAATAAATCATAGAAATCCTGCTCAATAGCCCTTAAAGGCATGCTCTTCAAACACTTTGGCGGTTTGACATCAAGAGTAACGTCCTTCTCACCTTTAGCTGTATACTTCACAATTCTTTTAGGAAACTGTGGTTTCCAATCTGGATAATTGATCGTTGCTTGATACTTGATGTAATTCCACAGCTTCTGATCTCTCTGTTTTACTTCAGGACCGTAGTAGTGTTGTTTAATATTCTTTGTAACCACCAATTCATCTACGTCCCACCAAGGTAAGGTAGCAAGATCAGAAATGCACCTGAAGTATTGAACACCTTGCTCTCTTCGAATTGCATAAACATTCAAGTCTTCCAGATACCCCCAAGAAAGAATATCACCCCAAGATAAGTCTTTATCATGAGTAAAATACTGTAGGGCTCTAAGAGGCTTTCTTTCCTTTGGCATTGATCTGAACCATTTCTTTCTCTCTTCAGCAGAAATCTCTCTTGGAACTGGTTCAGGCATATCAGCAGATGCAACTCTTTCTTCAATTTTTCTTTTCAATAATTCTGCATTCATGTCTTCAAATAATTCTGTGAATGTAGGGAATGCCATGTCTTCACCTTCATAGTGAAAATCTATTCTTTCTTCTTCCGAATCTGAATCAGTCTCTATGGTCACATTATCATAAAATTCTGCTTCAAGTGGAAATTGTGGTTCAAAGTTTTTGATCGGAGACTCTGGGATTTCATCTTCGATATCAAATTTAAACTTCCCATCTTCTAACCCCAACTCCTCAAGCATTTCAGCTCTTGTTCTGATAATATCTACTTCTCCTTGATGATGTTCAGAAAGAGAAATAAAAGTAGATGTGAGTTGATGTACCTGATTACCAGATTGGTTTCCAGAAGATGACCCTTCACACTCTGCATCATCATTCTGTTCATTCACTTCATCATTCATGAGGTCATTTACTTTATCTTGAACAGATGGATCATTGATTAGCAAACCCGATGTGCCTTGATCATCATCATCATCATCAGGCTTATCATCATCATCGGATTTATCGTCTGCTTTATCATCTTTATCATCATCTTCATCTTCTTCTTCCCAAAAATCACTATCAGATTCTTCTTCCACTTCTCCTCTGGCTATCTTCCCTTGATACTTTAATTCATGAAATCTTAACAGCTTGGCAGATTCTTCTTCACTATAGGGCACTCTATAGGCATTTCCGACTAACACAAACTTGTCGGTAGAGTACTCCAGTAGTAATACTTCTTTAGCCTTTTTCTTTCTTTGTATGATTTGAACGTCTCTCAAAACATTCTCCGGAATAATAGGCTCTACAGACTCACCAACCATAATAAACTCTGGTTCATGAACTGCTACATTTTCTGCTTCCACCATTTCTTCATCATTTGCTGTAACATCTTGAGCATCCACCATTTCAATTTCTGGTTGAGAAGATGATCCACCTACAACTTCAACTTCTTCTGCTATGCCTTTCTTTTTCAGGTTAGCTTCTTCAGCAAGCTGTCTTTCTCTTTCTTTCCTTCTTTCATTTGCCTTGATAATGTCAACTTGATCAAAAGCTTCGTGGATGTTCACCTTCAGATGTGCTTCAATCACAGCCGTAAGCATTTCCAGTTGCTTATCTTTCATCACCTTATCTGCTCTCATAGCTTCCATCTCTAGCTTCATTGCATTCATTTCATTTGACGAAGCTTCATTCATCTCATTTAAGAGTTGATTCAAAGTCTGATTGGTATTCTGCAAGTCTTTGACTTTGGCGTTCAATGCAGCAATTTCATCAGTAAGTACGCTAATAAGTTCTGCATGATCTTTTATATCTTCTTTCATTTCATTCAATTTCTCATCTTTTGTAAGCACTGCATCCATTACATCTTCATGCCGTTTCTCCAACTCATCAATCATTTCTTTCAACTTTACTTGCACAGCTTCGTTTTCTTCCTTTTCCTTTTCCAAGGCTTTAACCTTTTCTTCCAATTCTTTCATCTTTTTATCATGAAATAGATCTGCTTCACTCTCTGGCATATCTTGAAAGAAATCTCCAGTAGCACCACCCAAGCTATCAAAATCTAAGTTGAAATAATCTGTCTTTCTTTGTGATGATTCTGGAATATCATGATGATCAGATGTTTGTTTAGCAGATTTGACTCCGGTGACCTCCACATAATCATCATAAGAAGTTTGTGTTTCTATTGGAATTTCTGTTAAAGAAACTTCTTTTGGTATTTCAACCACAGGACTAGTTTCTGCAGTGTCCTGTTTCTTCTTTCCTTCCTTCTCTATTTGTGAGGTAGCATTCTGTTTCTTTGCTCTAACTACTCTTGGAATATCACCGCTGCGAGTAGCTTTTCTTTTCTTTCTGTTTTTCTGGGAATCCTCAGGATTGTACGGTGAATCTTCATCTTCAGAATTCTTTCTTTTCTTTAACAGTCTTTTCTTCAGTTGTACCTTTCCTTTTCCCACTGTCTCTTTGACCAGTTCAGATTCAGATAAAGTCTCTTCAGAATCTTCATTACTGGAGTTCTTTTGATCTTGTGCTTGTTCAGCTTCTTCATGCTTTTTAAAATAGCTTTCCAAAGTCTCTTTTAAACCAACACCTTTATCAACCACCTCCCTCGGTTCTATGACAGGTTCATCAATTAGCTTTCTTTGAGGTTCTTCAGAAGACCCTGCAAAACAATCATTTAAAGCAAAATTAGTAACAATTTTCATAACATAATCTAAGAATCATATAGCTCCCCCTATCACTGTACCCTTTGCTGTTTCTTTAATTACAACCACAGGGGTCGACTTTGGTGTTCTCTTTCTCTTTCCATCTCTGATACACCACCATCTGGTTTTCTTTTCAATCATTTCACTCATCTTATTGTCTTCATTGTCTGAATCACTATTATCATGTCTCCATCTATCATTTTCAGGAGCTACGTATGCTTTATCCTTTAATGCACAGATCAACCTTTTTGTTTTAGCATTCTTCTCCTTTGTGATTCTCAGAATAGTAGTCTTATTCACTTCACCCATTGCCATAATATCATCATTATCCTTTGGCAAATCCTTAACTTTGTCATCCAAGATCATCATAATGAATCTTGGGTACATAATGTATTTGTCTTTCCCAGCTAAGCAATTTTCTTTTAAAAATTCAAAAATCACTTGTGAAATATTGTATTTCCTGTTCAGCACAATACTTACAACAATGTTCATTATGTAGTCAGACACCTCATCATAGGCTCCCTTTCTGTGAGATAGGGAATGCACCAAGCAATGCATTAAGTATCTGTATTGACTCGAGAAACTCCTTTTGAACATTTTTCCGTTGATGTGTGAAGAAAATCCCAATCTACACCATAGCCCTTTAGCAAGACGTTCTGACATGATCGTTGGATCATTGTCAGAATCTTGTAAATCAAGAACCCTTCTAATATCCTCTACTCCAATCACTACTTCCACATCAATATCCTTGTTGTTTTTATCTTTCTTCTTGACTACTGCATGAATTTTATTATCCTTTTCTTCAAACCTTGCAGTGTCCCAAAATCTTCTAACATGAGATTCATAAACTATTGTTGTATCAGACAATGCCTTAGCAATTCTGCTTTTTCTTAAACATTCAGCCATTTTTTCTGCTTCTGTTCCTTTTGTAGAGACCTCATCAATTGCAGATGGAACATTGTGTCCTTTGTGAGTGTCACTTCCTCGTCTCTGTGAAAATTTAAACATTAGATATAGAGACTTGAAACACTTGAAACATTTCGAGTGATAGAACAGTGAATCGAATGGCTTGTTCAATCGGTTAGGATTTGCTGTTCGATCGAATAGGAATGATGTGTTGAAAGAACCTTTGCTGTTCGATCGGCTGGTCTGATCGATCGAGTGGTCTACTCGATTGGCTAGCAAAATACTGTTCGATCGATTAGCAAAAGACTATGCAAGATATCTAAGGTCATCAAACAATGCTACTTGAACGGCCAGAACAATGCTATTCGATTGATCAGCAAGTTGCTATTCGATCGACTAACAAATCTCTGTTCGATCGGTTAGCAATGGGATATGCAAACGGTTAGCAAAATGCTGTTCGATCGACTAGCATAAAGCTGTTCGATCGGCTAGCAAAATGCTGTTCGATCGGCTAGCAAAATGCTGTTCGATCGGCTAGCAAAATGCTGTTCGATCGGCTAGCAAAAAGCTGTTCGATCGGCTAGCAAAATGCTGTTCGAACGACTAGCATTTTACTACTCGAAAGATTAACCAAGATAGTCATGCATATATGAGATAATGCAATGCTGTTCGATCGGCTAGACTAACCGATCGGCTAGCATTTGCTGTTCGATCGGCTAGACTAACCGATCGGCTAGCAAATGACTAAGCACAAACAACATACAACAGATTCACTCTAACACTTTAAACAATGGCAAAATATATCATGGCACACATTTCAAAGCAGAAAAACAAAAATTTAAACATTATTCATAAATGAAATCATGATGCTATTCGATCGGCTGGTCTAGCCGATCGGCTAGCACCATCTTCATCATGAAGAACATTCAAATAATCATGAAGAACAAACTAACAGATATCTCAAAATTGAACACAGATTATCATTCTTCCTGATATCGACATCAAAACCCTGTTTTCATTTTCTCTAAAAACAACCTAAAACCTGTTCAAATCTTCATCTAAAGTTCCGACTGACGTCACTTTCAATCTTAGATCTATCAAGATTAATTAAGATTTTGCAAAAATTAAACCGGTAATATTGTAGATCAGGCAATTCCGATCAAAACCCTATTCTTAGAATCATCTATCTCTATCTTAATCTATCCTAATCTTGATTTTTCTAACCGACTCAATGAAGAACATCAACAGTTAAGAACATGAGTGAAATCACTGATTCAAAGATTGAATGTCATACCTTTGCCATTTGTGATGATGAGTGAGCCAACAACACAAATTTGAAATGAAAAAGAGATCAAGAATCTTTAAGAACAATGAATCGAGTAGCAGTCTGTTCGAACGGAAATGGAAAGGTTTTCTAGAAGCCTTGACTGCCTATTTATAGGTATGACCTGATCGGTTGGCCTAACCGATCGGCTAGCCTAGCCGATCGGCTAGTCTGTTCGAACCAAAGAACATGACCTCTTTACTCGAATACCTTTTGACCCTTTTTCTGATTTTGAACCTTTTCAACATTTTGAACCTTTTCATATTTTATTAGTGAATGAGAAATCCATTTAAGTATCTAGGTCCAAGTTAATGACCCTAGAAACTTAATTCGTCTACCAAGTTCAACTTAATGAACTTGGTTGACCTGAAGCAAAACACACTGATTGTTTTTCAAAGATTTTTCTTGAAAAATTTACAAGTAACAAATTAATGAACTTGTATTTCAAAATTCTCTGTTTTTGATTAGCTCCCAACTCTCCTTTTCAGAACAAGATCAACTTTCTGCATTTGTATCAGACTGTGAATCTGATGATACGCTTTCTACCTTGGTTTGTCAAAAATAAAGTAGAAATGTAAAATATATTTTTGTATTTTCAATGCATGAAGTAGATCAAAATAAGACTGAAAAATTAACAGAAATGAAAATAAATCTTATTTACAAACCTCTTTGTGAGTTTGTGTAAGAGGATCATATCAGTTCATGAGACAAATCACTAGCACCGTTAAGCTTTTAATCGTTTTAAGTTCTAAACGATTCACCTCGATTGACGATATAGTTGTCCTCTTAAATTTTCACACAATTTTCAATTTATTCAGGATACGATTTAGATGTTTTTAGGAACTTAACTCAATTCATGTGTCCCACCTCTTGAATATACTCCCGTATCCAGAATCTCAATATTCAGTCTTACAGGCAAGAATTACTACAATGATGTCTGTACATAAGTTAGGGGTAAAATGCGAGAACTGAGGGATCTCAGGTCAGAACTTCCGTTCAGCAGAGAGATATCAGCTTCGACTTAGCAGTGTGTCCCCTTTAGAGGATCTTTTTAGCTACAACAGATGATTATCAATTTTATTGTCTAATCACTGAGGGCTAGAATGCTATGTTTCAAGCATTTACTGCAAAGCATTATCCAGGGACTAGGTCAGAACTACCGTTCAGCAGAAGTCCCGGAATAATACCCCAGACATCATAGAGTATTAACACCTAGTATATCAGAATACGAGACCTTTCAAACGAGATTTCAGGGGTTACCTATATATCCAAGTAGTGTTCCCCACAAATTTTGCAAGTTTGAAATTTTATGTTTATATCCCGAATAAATCTACTAAATGTACGAAAACCTATCGTCACATCATTAGTGAGACCGTTTATCACATTTGACATTACATTTCTTTAGCATGCTGTGATAGTCCACTGATGTACTATCATTTCCTCTTTTATCAACAAAACTCATTTTTGCTTTTTCAATGTTTTTGGTATTTTGAAAATTTTATCATGTTTTTGGCTTTTTGAATTTTTACTGTTTTTGTCTTTTCTAAAAAGATATATTTACAATATTTACAAATATTTCTATCTCCCCCTAAAGACCAAAACATGTAAAAAGACGACAAACCATTGCAGATAGTTTATCATCATCATCCACAGTGGTTTCTGCATCAACGCTAACAATTCCATCAACCACTGAAAAGAGCATCATACCATTTAATTTTAAAAGATATTTAAAACGATTTCTGTCAAAAGCTTTGGTATGCAGATCAGCTTTTTGCTCATCAGTGTGGATTTTCTCAATTCTAATCAACTTTTTCTCGAAGCAGTCGCGAATAAAGTGATGTCGAATTTCTATATGTTTTGTTTTAGCGTGATGTACCGGATTTTTTGTTATGTTAATTGCAGCCTCGTTATCAACAAAAATAGGAGTGTTAAGAAACTGCAAACCGTAATCGCGCATTTGTTGCTGTATCCACAGGATTTGAGAACAGCAGCTGCTTGCAGATACGTATTCTGCTTCACATGTTGATAGCGCAACAGATGTTTGTTTCTTGCACTGCCAGGTGACCAAGCGAGGTCCAAAGAACTGGCATCCTGCAGTTGTTGATTTCGCATTTTGTTTGCAGCATCCGAAATCCGAGTCGGAATACCCCTCGAGTGTGAAATCGCCTTTTCTAGGATACCATAACCCCAATGATGGAGTTCCTTTCAGGTAGCGTAGTATCCTTTTCACAATGATCAAGTGCGATGCTCTAGGGTTAGATTGAAATCTTGCTGCGAGGCATGTTGGGTACATAATGTCGGGCCGAGAAGCAGTTAGATACATCAAGGAACCAATCATGGATCGATATAGTCGTTCGTCTGCCTTGTCTCCGGTGAGATCTGGGTGAATCCCATGATTTGTTGCTAGTGGGGTTGCAGCAGATGAAGAGTCTAACATTCCGAATTTCTCTAGAATATCATGGACGTACTTCGTCTGGTGTATGAAAATTCCTTCAGGAAGTTGATCAACTTGTAATCCTAAAAAGAATTTCATTTCCCCCATTGACGACATTTCGAATTTCTGCTTCATCACTTGCTCAAAATCTTTGCACAAGTTTTCGTTGGTTGACCCGAAAATTATGTCATCCACATAAATCTGAACTATCAGCAAGTGACCATCAACAATCTTTGTGAAAAGAGTAGCATCAATTGTTCCCCGGATGAAGTTATTGGCTAGCAAGTGCTGAGACAAAGTCTCATACCAGGCTCTCGGGGCCTGGTGTAAGCCATATAAAGCTTTATCCAAAAGATACACTTTGTTTGGGTGATGTGGATCGACAAACCCCGGCGGCTGTCCCACATATACTTCCTCTTTCACTTTGCCATATAGAAAGGCCGACTTTACATCAAGCTGATACACTTTGAAATTTTTCCATGATGCAAATGCTAGAAAGATCCTGATGGCTTCAAGTCTTGCTACAGGAGCGTATACTTCTGTAAAATCAATTCCCTCCTGTTGACTGAAACCTTGAACGACGAGTCGAGCTTTGTTTCTGACTACTACTCCTCTGTCGTCCCTCTTACACTTAAACACCCATTTGGTATTTATTTTCCGATGACCCTCAGGTAGATCCACCAGCTTCCAAACTTTCAATTTTTCAAATTGATTCAATTCTTCCTGCATTGCGTTGACCCAGGAATCCTCAGTAAGTGCCTCTTTGTATGTGCGAGGTTCTATCTGCGAAATAAAACAACACAGTGAGAATTCATCTTGTAAAGACTTTACTGAAGAATAAAAACTTGAAAGGCCCTGATCAAGTTGACGTCTGGTGCGAACTCCTGATTGCAAATCTCCTATAATCTGTTCCTCTGGATGATATGAAAGAGTTCGAGGCATCACTTCATCTGGAACATCTACATTTCCTTCTAGATTTGTAACATTCTGTTCAGCATCCTGCTCACTAACTTGGTTTGTTTGTCTTAAAACCTGGATTTGCTCCCCCTCAAAGTCTGAATCACTATCATCAAACACTGGCATATTTTCAGCTTCTTGATTATCATTTACCACTGACTGATTACCAGGAGCAACTTCATCCTCATGATCACCAGTATTGCTAGGACCTGCTTCATTGTCATTTGATGTTTCACTAGATCTTCTCGTATATTCTGCTGGAAATTTGAGCGATGATTCATATTCTCGAAAAACATCCAGCTCATCAAAGAAATCTTCTTCCTCGTCAGATTCTTTTCTCATGTCAAACGATCCCCAAAGTCTATCATAGTTATAACGCCATGAATCACCAGGATTTTGAGGTGGCATAGTATAACCCTGACATTCAACATTTGCTGCTTCAATAATACGCTTTTCACTTGGAACAAAGACACGCCGTGTAGGACCTGAGTAACCAACAAAGATTCCTTCAAAGCTCTTTGTACCAAACTTCCCATTAGGCTCTATAACCGTACATGGTGACCCAAACGGCTCTAGATACTTTAGATTTGGTTTGCGTTTATTAATCAGCTCAAAACACGTCTTGTTGAATCTTTTCACAGTAAGAACTCTGTTGAGAGTATAGCATGCAGCAGAAACAGCTTCAGCCCAGAAATTGATTGGTAACTTGGAATCTGCAAGCATTGTTCTGGCTGTCTCGATTAGCGTCCGGTTCTTGCGTTCTGCAACTCCATTTTGCTGAGGAGTGTACGGAGCACTAAACTCATGCAGTATACCTCTTTCATCACAGTATTCCTCCATCTTACTGTTTTTGAACTCAGTACCATTGTCACTTCGAATTCTGCAAATCGGTCTCTGGTACAGATTCTCAATTTTCTTAAACAAAACCACCAAACTATCAAAGGTTTCGTCTTTCGTTTTCAAGAACATGACCCACGAAAATCTGGAGTAGTCATCAGTCACGACCAAACAGTAAGAATCTCCTGTCATACTTTTAACATTCACTGGACCGAACAAATCCATGTGAAGTCTTTCCAAAGGTCTCGAAACTGAATTGACTTGTTTTGTAGGGTGTGACTTTTTCTTCTGTTTACCTCTGACACAGCTTATGCACTCCCCTTCCAGATGAAAACCTTTAATATTCACTCCGGTGACCAAATCGTTATGCACTAAGTGATTCATTTTCCTTAGGTGAATATGCCCCATCTTTCTGTGCCATAACCTTGACTCCTTTTCCGTTGCTTTGGACACAAAACAATGAGCCTGACCCGTGGTTGTAGTAGCAATGCTCATGTCCAACACGTACAGATCGTTGACTCTTGGTGCCCTCATGATGATCCACTCTTCAGGTATCACAAATCCCGGTTTCAAGATTAAACATTCTTTGTTGGTGAAATAAGTAGTGTACATCCTGTCACAGATCTGGGAGATACTCAGCAGGTTGTTCTCCAGCTCAGCGATGTAGTTAACTCTCTCAAACGTGATAATACCATTTGATAATGTTCCTTCACCTATGATTCTGCCTCCTTGATTACCCGCAAAACCCACATAACCACCATTAATGTCATTCACATCATACAGCAATGCGGTCTTCCCTGTCATATGCCTTGAAGCTCCACTATCCATTATCCACCTGGATACAAGTTTTGGAAGATCCTGCACATAATCAAATCATCATTTAAACAACTTTCAAGAAAGATGCCGATTCATGCTTCGCAATCCAGGAAGCTCCGGCTATTCAAATTGTTTAGTCAAACATGGAGTCCACCCAGGCCTTATCAGCCTTAGGGACAACCGTGACCTTTGCAACTTGAATTTTGAAATTCTTTGAATCAAGAGGTGGAAAATTTGCATCATAATCAATTGTCATTGATTCTTCAGCATTTTTCACCTCAGGAATTGAGACCTTCTTCTCAATTTTTGTTACAACCTTTGGTTTCCACACTTGTTGAGTTTCAGCACCCCGCTTATAAAATTTATCTTGTTTAGGTACCAATTTCTTCACGGATTTAGATTTTTCTTTCAAATTGTTAGATTGAACAACTTTCTTCTCAACATACATCGGTGCTTTTCCCTTTTTGTCATCTTTTCTTTGTTGAACCTTCACAATTTCAGTCTTAGGTTTTACAACAGTACACTTTCGTGCAATATGACCCATTTGATTACATTTGAAACAAGTACGAGTATCAACTACTTGACTTGTGCCTTCAGACTGAATTTGTGAAGCTTTCTTCTCAAAAAATTCTTTGTTAGATTTTGAAAAAATTTTCTGTTCTTCCTCAGCAAGTGAACTTGAGCTGTTCACAAATGTTTTCTTTTTGACATACCTTCTATTTTGATCAAATCTTTTCTGATATGATTTACCCCCCTGATAACCACCTGACCAATTTCTGTTGTTATTGTTATAACCACGTGATGGATAGGCAGTTTTCCTGTTATGAACCTTTTCGACCTTTCGCGTGTTTACTGTTGACAACTCGACTTCAACCAATTTAAAAACTTTGGCCAATTTGTTCAGATTCACATTCTCTAATGGAAACTCGGAATCCGAAAACAACTTATCCGATCCTGACATCTTGTACATGACAAGATCAGATTCATCATGTAAGTTGCTTTTGGATTTCTGTTTCGGAATGTATTTGTCTAGAAAACAACCATCCTCCTCAGAAGTGTCACAATCTGGTTTGAGCACATTATCCACCACACTTTTCACCACATCATTTTCTTCTTCAATTTCCACCAAACTAGACTGCTTTTTCGTGTAGTTGTCTAAGATTGGTGGTGGAACTCTGTGAAACCCTACACCTTTTCCATCAGAAAACACATCCTTACCAGCTTTGTTTTTCCCTATGGGTTTAGGAACTATGTGCTGCAAAACAAAGCTAGCTGAGCTATAGCTGTTTAATTTTAACTGGATTCTTTCATTTTCGATTTCACTTTCTTGAACCTTCAGTTTTAATTTTGCTATCTCATCCAGTTGTTTGTTGATTGTTTCCTCTTTTATTATCAAAACAGCTCTTAAATGCTCGTTTTCCTTACTTGTTTTTCCATTTCTATCATCACTCTCTTTAACGACATTTTTCAATTTTTCAAATTTTTCAACAACATTTCTGCTTTCAAGAAGAATTTTGTCATGATCAGCTTTAATTTTCAGGTTTTCAGTTTTCAATTCTTTTATTTGATCAGCTGATTCTTTTGACTCTTTGTCACAATCAAGAATTTGACTTTCAAGTTTTCTAACATTATTGGTCAGTTTCTTGATTTTCTCCCCATTGAGGTATGTGACAGTTGTACAAAAGTTGCATTGTTTGTTACAACTTTTGCAATCAGCATTGCAATTGTTTTTGTTACCTGACACAGTTGATGACTTAGTTTGACTGACCTGTTTCTTTGACTCAGAATTAGGAGTAGAGTCTACCTCAAGTGCTTTGACAGCAAGCACTTTATCAGCC